>NC_089798.1:1533421-1560921 GCF_040412425.1 Macrobrachium rosenbergii | reverse complement strand
GGGGTAGGGGTTTGATTTTGAGTTTTCTTCCTAGACTGACGTAGAGGACATGTGCAAACTTTTGTCCGTGTCTGTCAAGCAGTTCGGACTTCTATAGTGGACAAACAACAAATATTCACAAATATATATATATATATATATATATATATATATATATATATATATATATATATATATATATATATATATATATATATATATATATATGACTGTGAGATATTTTTTGTTAAAACAGAAATCCATTTAATAATAGGAGCCCATAAAAATGCCTCTACTGGCAAGCATATACTTGCCAGTAGAGGGAGACAGTTTGGTCTCTGAAATATAGCAATAACTTTCTACTTTTTGGTGTTTTTATGGGCTCCTATTATATATATATATATATATATATATATATATATATATATATATATATATATATATATATATATATACATATGTATAGATATGTATATATGTATATATATATATATATATATATATATATATATATATATATATATATATATATATATATATATATATATATATATATATACACACACACACATATATATATATATATATATATATATATATATATATATATATATATATATATATATATGTATATAATTTCTTTTTAGAAAGAGAGCTGAATGCTTTCAGGATTTAATAATGCAAACGTAAAAACGACAAAGTGACTGCTGCTGGACTGATAGACTTGAGAAATGTTTAATGTTTATCATGTTTGAAAGATTCTAGTGACGAGTAAAAGAGGAAAAATGCGTTTCCTCGAGGATTGCGCTCATTAGATGGAGTGTTACAGGAAACAGGTTTGCAATAGGAAGTGTCTATTCTTCACGAATGTAAAAGACCGATGGAGAAAAAGAACGTTTTTTGGAAAAGTCTGAACATGCACCTCATTGCATGTGCAGAACAAGAAGTACCCATGCTCTGGGTGATTAAATGCAACTGTAGGTTACATACAAGAAGGCGTTATCTTTACAAATGGTGTATTTTCAGTAAGTGAAAATGAAAAGTCTTATGGTAATATGTTCTGAAAGGCGTTTCATGTTAGAAATATATATTTCCAAGGGATGATAACTTGTTTATACTCAGGACAGAGGAAAAGGTGTAAAAGTGTCTTTGAATAAGTATCAGTACAAAGTAAATACAACAGAAAATTGATGGATAGAATGGTAAGAAGGGCAGTTTGAAGTGCATTTGATCATTTAATTTATGAGGGGTGGGGTGTGGTTGTGTATAAGTTTAGGGAAAGTTCAGTCGAGTGAATTGGGTGAGAAAGAAGCGAGAACAGCACATAACCAGAAAAAGGATGAGGTCTGAGATTAAGGCTTGGAGATTAAATGAGTATATAGAAGGTATGCAAAAGTCTGTGCAGGGATCGGAGACCATAGGAAGGATATGGGAGTATAGGGGATGGAAGGAAGGAATAAAAACAGCAAGTACTAAGCTACAGGTTATGAGAAGTTTAGGAGGAGAAAAATAGGAAGACGTGAAAGATAAAGAAATAAATGTAAGGGGAGAATGTGAGATAGGCTGTTAGTGAGAGTAGGTTTTACTACAGCGAAGTGAATGCAATATGGCGAATTAATAAACATACGAATAGCGGAATAAAAGACTTAAGAAGGAGCTGGTATCTCAAGCAAATATTCTCCTGGGTCTGTGGAGTGAGTGTTTTGAAAATATTTGTAAGTAACTGATAGGGCATAATGTATGCGCTCGTGATATTTTTAGAATGTTTTTGGATGCGACTGTTGACAACATAAGGAATTTAAGAGCTAGGAAAATCTAATGCATGTTATATTCTCATTATCACAGACATAAAGAGTAAATGAAACAGGAATCACTTCAACGTACAATTGTAAGGCATATAATTTTCTTCCAGTATGATTATGTGCTGAAATATAGAACAGCGAAATGATAATCAAACAAATTATGCTTAGTTTTATATGGATTAAATATATTGTCAGTAAGAGACTGGTAATCATCCTTGGGAAAAACAGCGAAATTACGTCGCGGAAGGTTAAACATTTATTTACCCTCTTCTGTTAAACTGTTTGCGAGAAACGTGAATAAATATTCAGCATTCCAGGGTGCCATTTCGTCACTAAAAAAATATGTATTCGGAATGTCCTTTTACCATTGAGATTTTTCAAGGATCTTATTACTCCTAGTAGTTCTTAGAAAAGAATATATCTCTTTTTATTTGTACCTTTTACACTCCATTCACTTTCCTCTTGACTGCCAAATACGACATGACATTCTTTATGCAAACGACATTTGCGAGGAGACGTTCCTTACCCTGAAGTATTGCCATGGTAAATTGTTTGTGACCATTCGTCTGATGTTATTTTTCCGGCAACTTAACCAGGCACGTTAGCGAGCACACACAGACACACACACTATATCTATATATATATATATATATATATATATATATATATATATATATATATATATATATATATGGTAAATTGTTTGTGATCATTCGTCTGATGTTATTTTTCCGGCAGCTCAACCAGGCACGTTAGTGAGCTCACACACACAATATATATATATATATATATATATATATATATATATATATATATATATATATATATATATATATATATATATATATATATATATATATATATATATATATATATATATATATATATATATATATATATATATATATATATATATATATATATATATATATATATATATATATATATATATATATATATATATATATATATGTATATATGTATATATGTGTGTATATATATATGTATATATATATATATATAATATATATATATATATATATATATATATATATATATATATATATATATATATATATATATATATATATATATGTGTGTGTGTGTGTGTATATGTGTGTGTGTGTGTGTGTGTGTATATATAAATATATATATATATATATATATATATATATATATATATATATATATATATATATATATATACCATATATACATGTATATTATATGCACACACACACTCTCATGCAGGTACGGATGGGGTGAAATCAGGTTATGGCCCATCAATTAAAAGCCACGAGTTCAAAAGCCAATGTTTATAAGAACGATCCTTCCAGTGCTTTGTCTTTGAGGACTTTTACAAGGCTTTGATTACCCGACTGAGGCAGATAGTTCGCCACTGAAGTGTCAGTGACTTCATCTTATTTCTTTATTTTGAACGTTAAAAATAAATTTGCATAAAGCGATAGTAAGAAACTCCTTTTTAGTCTAAACAGGAAACTGTAACAATGACTTTTCATTCCTAAAAGTTTAAAAGAGGGAAAATAAGGAAATGTATAAATAGTATAAAACCCTAACAAAGATAATAGGCAAGTGAAACAAGGCAATAATAAAAGCAAATGTAATTCCACTGAAGTTAAAGTCAGACATGAAGCGTGATATTTTTTTCAATAATACAAACTTTTTCAACGGAAATATTCTGAAAGCAAGCATCAGTAACAGCCAATATGAATTCTTACTGACCCAAAGAATCATGAGAAAAAAGTATGAAAGCAATCACCCGACCACTTAATCGGAACTCATTGTTTACATAAATGACAAATCTTGAAAAGTTAATATAGTCTGCCACAAAAGGTAGGGGGAATGTGTTCTTGCTGAGGGAAAATTAGTAATCGAATTATTAGTCTTCAAGTAAAATTATTTTAATGGCCTCAACATTCTCTCTCTCTCTCTCTCTCTCTCTCTCTAGTTCTTTTCGGGGACAAACTCAATAAACTTTCGATGATGTGGTTTGACGATTTCCTGCGAATTCCAATAGTACTTTATGCGCAATGCTCTGTTGGTCTCCCTTAGACTTGTCGTCGTGTTGTTTTTCCTCATGCATGAGCATAAAAGGCGGGACGAAGGTGCAGTCTGGGGAAAGGAAGTTTCCCGCTTTGGATTACCACTGCCGCAGGAGCTGGATTGTGGTTCAGATGGAGGAAGACAAAGTTCCACTCCACGGAGCACCACTTACGCAGGAAAGGGCGAACGATGCTATGTAGGCCGAAATCTTTGAGCTGGAGACCGCTTCTCTCCCTCTTTATCTTCCGAAATCACCCGGAATTCTTCTTTGTCTCCAAAATCATAAAGAAAGTGTTTCTACTTTTCGTTTTCTGTTCAAGAAAACTACTGAGACGGCTTTTTTGTCTGTCCG
Source organism: Macrobrachium rosenbergii (assembly GCF_040412425.1). Taxonomy (NCBI): domain Eukaryota; kingdom Metazoa; phylum Arthropoda; class Malacostraca; order Decapoda; family Palaemonidae; genus Macrobrachium; species Macrobrachium rosenbergii. The sequence goes on along the minus strand of NC_089798.1, from coordinate 1,556,724 downwards.
TCCGCACTTTTTCTGTCTGCCCTCAGATATTAAAAAGCTACTGAGGCTACAGGGCTGCAACTTGGTATGTTGATCATCCACCCTCCAACCATCAAACATACTAAATTGCAACCCTCTACCCTCAGTAGTTTTTATTTTATTTGAGGTTAAATTCAGTCATGGTCTTGCGTCTGACACCGCTATAGTGCCAACCACATAAGCCACCACCGGGCAGTGGCTGAAAGTTTCATGGGTCGTGGCTGAGGGTTTCATACAGTATTGTACGCTGTACAGAAAATTTCATTGCGCCGAAGAAACCGGCTCATTGTTTACTAGTTATTTCTGGTAATCGCCCTCCGCTCTCTGATGGTGGACCGTTATACGAGTAGAGGACCACTCCGTTCCTCGCAAGGTGTCTGACTTACGTTGGGGTCGCCTTTAGAAGGTGCTTTAAAAGAATATTTGCCGAAGTCAGTAGTTCGAGGCCAACGAAAAGGATAGCCACGCCATCTTTTCATAAGTTCTTGATGCAATCTAAATTTCTCAAAAAAAGACATAAAAAATGGAGAAACAGTATCTACGCACCGAGATGAATTACTGTTCTGTAGACATTTTATCCACTGATTTAATTTAACCAAACAGAGAAGTCAGCACGAGGAAGGAATGATAAAGTGGTTGATTTATAAATAGGTAAAGTTTCCAGTATTTAAAAAATTATAAAATCTTACATAAAAATTCATTTCACTCCAGATATAATTGCGCACATGTACACAACTCCCATATATATATATATATATATATATATATATATATATATATATATATATATATATAATATATATATATATATATATATATATATATATATATATATATATATATATATATATAATATATATATATATAATGTACATATATATATATATATATATATATATATATATATATATATATATATATATATATATATATATATATATATATATATATATATAATGTATATATATGTATATATATATATATATATATATATATATATATATATATATATATATATATATATATATATATATATATATATATATATATATTTACATTTTCTGGCGATTTAGTTTGATATATTCTCTGTGAGACAGGTAGCAACAATTTAAGGTAATTTAGCCTTGTGATTCTGACTTCGTGGGTCCAGGAAAACATAAAAAAAGAGGAAAACAAAGGGGAATTTCATATGAGTGGAAGGCTCTTGTTACTGAGGAAAATATTACCCAAAACACGGGGGCAAATTTGCAGGAGTGTATTTACATAAATAACATCAGTACGGGAAAGAGGAATGCTAGTAGATTATTGATCCTGAAGGGGATTCCTATGGGATGAATGAAAATGGGGGATTCCAGACACAGTCCAAGAAGCTTCCACGATATAGGGTCCCTCTGAAATGAGAGATATGCACATTATACGCCAGTAATGAAAATAGACAAAAGATTAATGAATTCGAAGCTGCACTGAGGGTGCCAAGGAGCTTCGATGAATTAATGATAGCTTAGCACTGCCGACACTCGAGGAGCACGGACATTTGACAAGAGATTCGGTGATTACTGGCTCACAATTTAAGTAAATGTTACGAGACAAAAGCGTGACTGAATGGAGGTCTTCCAGAGCACTTTACCGTAATGCAGAGATGACTTGCGACTTCCGAGGGCGAGTTTCTCCACGTGTTAGGATGCACAGGCTTCAGTACAAGGGCAATGCGTGGGAATTTCACGAAGGGCCGGGCAATGGCATGTGGACATCCGGCAGGTCAACGGTGGAGTGAACACGTGGCTCGCGGTCGAAGGGCACGAGGAGAAAGTATACTTTGAAAAGGGCCACATGGTTAGCTAAGGGCACTGCCAGGGGCAGGTGTTTTTGGGACTTCTTCACTCCCTCTCTTCCAGCGCGCGTGTGAGGCCGAAGCCTCGTGGTTTTCTGCTTTTATCTCCTCCTATGGGCAGGGGGCATGTCCAACACAGAGGGGGAGTTGAGTCATGTTCAGCTGATGCCCACAGGGGGGTTTTGCATGTAAGAAAACGACCAGACAGAAATCACTTTTGCCTCGAAGAAAGATCTGCTTAAAGGGAGTGGCCTTAATCCGTTTTAAACCCTTGTATTCTGACCGTGCGAAGTCGATAGACAGATGTGTCTATCGATCGAGCAGCTTGCAGTAAATGAAAACAACAAAACAAACAACAACAAAAAAGGGGGAGGCAATTTGCTAGTGAGTTCTTGCTAATCATAATATATATATATATATATATATATATATATATATATATATATATATATATATATATATATATATATATATATATATATATATACCACTTCCGGAGCAACAGCTCGAAGAACAATCCAAGGCGGGTCAGGGAAAGGCACTGTCCTTATGCATTTTATTATAATATGCCGACGTTTCACAACTCCTCATAGTTGCATTTTCTAGGCTGCAAACAGCGAACATGGCAATCAGTAAATTAAAATCAAAATCACAAATCAGAATTACAATTACAATAAAACGTTCACAATAAAATAACTAAAACCTATCCTAAAAGAACAAGTAAAAGGCTGTAACAACCTACCCAGAAGGAAGTTAAAACCAAACTACTGCACTCGCATTGAGTATTACAAAAGAGAGTGAAAATAAATAAATAAATAAACATACAGACAGAGAAGAAACAACTTAACAAGACCATCAGGCAATAAACTCGTGATACATACAGTATACCTTATATTAGTTTTACGGACTGTTTACAGAGCAGAATAAATTACAACTCATTGTCTTTACAATGACACCAAATTCATTAACATAGCATTAAGTATAAAGTTACGCGGAGCGATAGAAAAAAATTACTATATCAACCCAGTCAGTGCGTCCTTTTAGTTATGACATAATCAGGTATTATACCGTAAATACACACATTTCCTTTGTGAAGGAGAGTAATGCAAACGGTAATCTATTGTTTTGAATAAATATATGTTGATAAAAGATAGAAATGAGTATATACCATTCTAATAATAACCATAAACAACCATTTTATTTTCCTAAATGGCGGGAATGGTTTTCCTTACAGTATATAATTACACCAGCAAAGGTGCGAATTGACCGGTAGTCCAGTCTTGCTGGTCAACGGTTGATGTAGTTGCCAGGTGTCACCATGTGTCAGTGACAGATTTAAATTTAGACAAACTTTTAGTCGGTGTTTGCTCTTATGTCTAGTTAGGTATTAAATATAAATAGGGTTTGCAGAAGGAATGTGGATTAAAGAGAGAGAGAGAGAGAGAGAGAGAGAGAGAGAGAGAGAGAGAGAGAGAGAGAGAGAGAAACTTGCTGCAGATGTCCATGGCCTTAGTTGTTGGCCAACAGTCCAACAATTAATATTTTACCAAACATCATTTAAACCGACTTAATACGCCATCGTAGCATCACGAAGCAGTAGCTATAACGTTCCGAAAGTAAAAACGAAGAAGGAACGAACTAATTAATGAGGACATTGGCATTTGAACGATTAAAAAAACATCATCGTACATCCTGCACATCGTTGGGCAACAAGGAACTTAGCAACTTGTTGTTCAACACGTAAGGGAGGAGTGCCAATTATATATGTTTATCGTAGTTTCCAACTTCATTGATTTCAAACAAATAAGCCCCTACCAGCTACTATCCGCATAAAAGGGACAATAGGCTAGATAATTGGGACAGATGTCTGTTTGTCTGTCTGTCATGGGGATACGGTTTTGAATTTGAGATATAATCTAAGTTGGGTCAAATAGGGGCCGCGTACGAAATTTTGTATAGATCAGTCAAGCTGTTCGGATTTCTGTAGCGCACAAACATACAAATATTCACTCTTATTACATAGAATATATATATATATATATATATATATATATATATATATATATATATATATATATATATATATAATAGATAAATGGATAAATAGATTGATACCTGCATCGCTGACGCATTGGGCCTCTGGAATTTTGCCATTAATTTGTTCCACTTGCTTTCTCCTCCACAAATCCTCACTCATATCCAGCTTCCCCTCTCATGGTTTTCATCCAAACAGGTGTGGATCTTGCAATTCTTCTGGTGCCCTCAGGACGTGAGCTCTTGGGGATTATACAGAAGGCATATTTAAGCCATCTTCGCCTCCCTTTGAGGCACTGCGTCATCTACATGGAATTTTCGTAATTTTACTTTTGGCATCATTTCTATCTCATTTCTGCCATTTCTGACTTCATTCTCAAATAGGTAACATTTTTCATATATAATTTCAGTGTTGCATAGCAACACCAATCATACTAAATTTGTACATACTCTTCCTTTCATAAGCTCTTTCAGTCTGTTTAATTTCCAGACTTTATTTATTCTCTCTATTGTTCGATTAGCCTTTTTTTAGTCTTTCATTGGTCTTTCATTCAAGTGAACCTGTGCTGGATATCATTAATACTCGATATCTGATTACTTGATATCACCCCTTTGTGCATACTTAGTAACCATTGCTTTCTTCTACTATTTATTTTATCCTGATTTAAAACAGCATCATTTGCACATCGTAAGTCAGAAAACTTGCCATCGTCACTCTAGTCTAAGCCTTCTTTTCCAGCTCCAACCATTTTTCAGTATAAAATCTTGGATGGGCAAACAACCAAGGTGAAAGGACACTGCATTATAGCAGCCCACCATTTGCTGAAAATTCACCTGACAAACTTTCTATCTACTTTGCTCATGGACAATTTAGATTAGGTTTACATATTTCACGGGAATGCCCCATTAGCTTCCATAATATTGATTTGTGGACGCTGTCAAATGCCTTCTCGTAATCAACTAAAGATACCATGAGGGGATTTTTAAATTTTAGACAATGCTGCATAACATGTGTTCGCACAAATATTTGATATGTGTAAATCTTGGCTGTTCTTAAACCACCTTATTCATCTCTAAGCTATTTATCAATTTCTCTTTTAAGCCCGTTGGTGATAAGCAAACTAAATATCTTCTTTACAATCGACGCAAGTACAGAGCCTCCACAGTTACCGAATTCAGTCCCCTTACTTTGGTGAATTACCCATGACTTCTAATTCCCAGTAATCAGTTTCAGATAATATCATGTGGCTAAGGTTCTTCCTTATTACTTCCATTTCAAAGCTGTGAACTCATTCACAAGTACATCCAGGTATTCATCAGCTTCTGGAGTATCAGTCAAATTATCCCTGTTATATCTCTTATTCACGAGCTTGGAAAAAAAGAGACAGAAGAAAATAAATGAAAATTTAAAATATGTATACATATTGCGAATCTGCGCATTGATGGAAACCTTTACAAATGAGGCTTTCCAAAGGCTCTTTTCAATTTTGGAAAAAAGGAGAGAAAATAAATGAAAGTTTAAAATATGTATATACTGCGAGCCCGCGCATTGATGGAAATCTCTACAAATGAGGTGTTCCGGGATTCCCATAAGTTTTTTTTATGCATACCTATTTCAGGATAGTTTCTTCTGCCATAAATTGCAAGTCTTGAATGCCTTACTGATAGTTTTTGCGTTATCCTATTGCGCTAAATTATCAACGCCTTTGCTTGAGATATGATAAAAAAAAAAAAGCTACGTACCTTTATGCAAAGAAATGATCATACAACTAAAACATATTTTGTACATAGGTAGTAAAAGTTATATGTTTTGATGAAACATGTTTTCACATAAACACTCGTCTATGTTATCTTGAAACGCGCTCTCTCTTTTGCCAAGTCAAAAGAAGAGATTATCAGAAATTTATATATATATATATATATATATATATATATATATATATATATATATATATATATATATATATATATATATATATATATATATGTGTGTGTGTGTGTGTGTGTGTGTGTGTGTCTGTGTCTGTGTGTTTGTGTGTGCGTATATATATTTCCCGTTTCTGTATATTTTGTATGCCTCACATAAAAGGCTGGAATCAAATTTGAATAAAATTTCTAAAAAGTAGAATTTAGATATATGAAATATAGATTGTTTATGGAATTTTGCTTCGTATAAGGATTATTGTGAATAACTAATAAATTAAGATGTTGGGTGAGGAACGAAGACCGTATTGAAAGCAGTGTTCAAATTTATGAAAATACACAAGCTTGGAAGAATAGGTATTGATTCTCAATAAGTAAAGGAATACATATGCGTGTGCTTGTTACAGTAAGACTCTGAAACCAGGGATCTCACAAAAACCCTGAAATTTTCCGGAAATTCGTGAAATCACCAATTCACTTAGGACTATCTGATCCCCGAGGGGCTAGTACTAAACACGGCCAAACAGTGATTCATCTACACTGTTTCGCCGTGTTTAGTACTAGCCCCTGGGGGATCAAAATTTTAATGTTTCGCCTTGTTTAGTTATTAGTCCCTCGGGGATCAAATGTCCCTACGAGTATTTGATCCCCCGAGGGGCTAGTACCAAGCACGGCGAAACAGTGTAGATGAATCACCGTTTCGCCGTGTTTAGTACTAGCCCTCGGTGATCAAAATTTCCTAAGTGAATTGGTGATTTCACGAATTCCCTGAAAATTTCAGGAATTTCATGAAATCCCCGATTTCACAGTTTTGCTGTAACATGTATACATTGAAGCCGGCGATATCTTTAAATGGTGTATGGAATACTTGGTGTGTATAGAAGTCTCAGCTAACTGACACAGACCCGCGACCATGACCTAAACCTTCATTTTCCTTTCTTTTTCTTAAATGCCTTCCTTATATCCTTAAATTATTTTGGGGGAGGGGGAAGGAAGAGGGCTCCTGGGAAAGAATTCAGTATCATTTATATTGAGTAGGTCTTTAACAGAAGCAGATTTCCATTGCCGTACGTTTCATAACCATGTTGCTCAAATGTCTGCGTAAAAAAAGTAATAGAAATAATATCAAAATAAAGACACAGAAGAATGAACATGGCCCTTCCTCGTACAGCGGAAGTTATCTTACACTTCAAGATATCATCAACATTACTCTGTCATAGGTTATTTTAACAGGTCGCGGGAAATCATAACTTTCGGATTTTTAAGATAGGAACAAAGATATACCAAAGATATGAAGTATAGAATTTTTTTTTAAACAAAGACAATTCTTTCGACCACTTTCATGGCTAATATTAATTTTCAGAAATAATGGTAACGTTCAAACAAGGCAGAATAAATATTGTATTAATTATGATTAAATTCCTACCATTAAATTGAGAAACCTCCAGCATTCTTGCTTTTTTTTTATCTTGTACACAATTTACAAAGTAAGTCACGCTTCTAGACATCTTTTGTTGTTGCTAACGTAAGAATATTCGCGGCGCATTAATAGGCGGTAAACTCTGGTACACTTTTCATTCTGGCATTAAAATATTAGAGTTGAACACCCGAATATTTTAGCAGGATAAATACACCCTTAAAATGCAAAGTATTATGTAGAGAATTATAATCAACTCCCAAGCTTTCCGGAGAGGTAAAGCGTTTCTTATAAGTTTTGCAGGACGTTTTATACTTCTTATTTTGGCCTTCGCCATAAAAGCTCAGCGAATCAAACCATTATCTTTCATAAATGTGAAGTGGATGGACATTGCTGTTATTGTATCTGCTGCTTATAATGTAACTCACTCCCCCCCGCTCCCCTCAAGAAAATGTGGCCGCCACTTAAGTTCCACAATAACAAGAATAAATATCAGTAACAATTATGAAACGTCTCTAATAACGTCTTGGTTTAATTAATCTTCTGCAAACAACGCAGATAGAGTTAGCATTATAACCATAAATTAGCTTTGATATAATTATCATTTCTGATAATGGAAAAGGACTTCTCCCGTCCATTCGAGTTACCGAAAGAGAAAAAGCTTACCCAGAACCTTCATCATTAATTATGGATATCTCATCAGAACGTCATCAGCTTCCTTATATAGGAACATTTCTTAAAGATAATAGTCGCATTAGGCTCTCTATCTCTCGCTCTCTCTCTCTCTCTCTCTCTCTCTCTCTCTCTCTCTCTCTCTCCATTATACTTTTCGTCACGTCAGTTATCACATTTATCCCTTTTTTTATCTTTTCTCCTTTAAAAATCTTTTTTCCACATCAGAAAAAGAATGAGGTAATTAATTACGTGTTTGGCAAAGGTGAAAGGGAAAATGCTTGTTTTTTTTTTAATATCCCTCCACTGTGTATGGACGAAATTATAATTTTTGTAATGATTTTTTCTGTGCTAATATATTTATGCTTAATTTCTTTACGGACGATGAAAAGTGTAAGAAAACTTCTCTCTCTCTCTCTCTCTCTCTCTCTCTCTCTCTCTCTCTCTCTCTCTCTCTCTCTCTCTCTCTCTCCCCATTACCCTATTTAAAAAGAAAATGTTCAAGTTAGGATTTCAAAAATAATGATCTGATATGAACAAAATATACTTAAATAATGTTGTAGAGACGGGATGAGTAGATGAGTAAGAGACAGCGTCTGCGTGCTTACTGATTTATTGTTATGTTTGTTGTTTTTGATTAAGCTGGCTTTATGCCAGCACGGGTTCTTGCTCATAGGGCAGCCCGTAAGTCATTTTTTGATGTGCGGGTGATATTAAGGATATGAAGGTGATTACTTTATTTGTGATTGATGGACGTGCCAGTGAAATGGTGTGAAATGAAAGGTTAACAGGCGAGGTTGCAAACCTCTTTGAGCCCTAAGGCACCTGTCAGCTGGAGAGAAAGAGCGATAGTAGTAAGTCCTGGCGGGTGGTAGATAGCCAGTAAAGAAAATGTAATATTCATCGTCGGTGAAAAATTGGAAAAAGAGAAAATCTATTGAGATTTAATACCATATTTAACTTACTTTGAAAAACTGAAAGGAGCATCGATCATTTAGTGGTGGGGAACGATGAAGGAAAATGAAGAATTTCAGGTTTTAGAGAAAGCAACACATATAGAAGTGATAGCTTAAGTTGTAGTTAGAGCGATAATTGAAAAACTTCAGTCGTTAGACGTGAGGCGGCCGAAAAAAATGGGAAAGGAAGCCTTTTAGTGGAAGAAACAAGATAGTTGCTAATCAAATGATTAACGACTATCAGAGTACTTGTCTCGGAGTTGCTGTCTGAGTTTATCCCCGGCGGGAGAAATACAATGATGGTAGCAGATTTCTTCAAACAGACCGTGTGCCAATGAGAAAATCGTTTTTTTCTCTATTTCATGGTCTTTTTTTCCAAGTGTTTGCGGTTCTATTTGGATTTTTACACCCTACCTTAACGGCTTTGGTTAGGGCACCAAGGAGGTCTAAAATTGAGAAAAGCATCTGCGGTTGTTGTATTTCCGGACTTCACGCTTGAGGTTCGATGACTGGATCTGGAGCAGGTTGAGGAGGAAGGGAAGAGGCTTGAGGTTCTGAGTTAGGAGTAGATTGAGGGGTTGGGGGTGTTGGCTGCTCAGTTTGAATCCCTATATCGTGATACAAAACAGGCGCTGCTTCAACCACTTGTTTGGTCGTTTCTACCCGTGGCTCTGGTGGTGTCGTTGGTCTGAGTGCAGGTGTTGCTGTAGGAGGTAGTTTTGACAGGTTGGCTCTTGCTTTCAACTGTGTAATGCGGGATAATTGAGCACTGCATCGTTTGAACCACGCATGATGACGTTGAAGGTTCCCCTTTTTGTCAGTTTCTCGAAACACAATTTCGTTTCATGCTTCTTGCAAAATATGGCGCAGATTGCAGGGCCTTTGCAACGTTCTTGATGATGACCGAAACGCTGATATCTGTAGCACCTGAGAGGCTCTGGCGTGTATTCCTCTGTGGGGTAGTATCCCCATGCCCTAAACCATACTTGGCTCGGGACTGGTCCTCTGAAGGTTGTAAGGACCTCCCATGGAGGTATTTTGTATCTGGTTAAACACCTTTCTGCGTTCACAATATGGGGGAACTCCAGAAGAGGATCCAGAGGGAGCTCTGTTGGGTAGTTACAGATGATGACCTTGTTTAGCTTCTCATTTGGGTTTAGTAACTTAAATTCCGTGTTGTCCTTCAGGAGGTCGACTGCTGCTTGATCTTTTGGCGCAATGGTGAATTCTCCTCTGTTGTTCGACCGTGATGAGATGTTGATGCCGGGGTTGTTTTTTGAAGAGCCACTACTGCAGCTTACGAGGTCGGCCCTTCAGCAGGAAGCACTCGAAACTTCGGTAATGGAGGGTACTCATTTGCATCGGAGACTGGAGGGGGAAGAGGTAAAAGATGAGGGGAACTGGGGTAGGACGGAGGAGGAGGAGGTGGAGGAGGTGGAGGACGAGGGTCCGAGGACCTCAGAGGATGAGGAGGAGAGGTTTGCCAGGAAGGGAAGGAGGTGTAGGGCGATGGGGAAGATGGGTGAGTTGCTACCGGATCTCTTCTTCGAAACTGGATGGCGAGCTTCGTCCGTGAAATAACCAGAAGACGGCAGTCGTTTCTTCTTATGTCGAGTCATGGTGTCCACTCAACTTTCACAATGATAAACACTTCCAAACGTCGAGGACAATCCAAAAAAAACAGCTGCTAAGGGCGAGTGTTAAAGCCGCGAATCTGTCGAAACAGTATGTGAATTAGCATTAACCAGTGGGGGTCTTATGATTACATAAGACGATTTATTGTTACAAATTTCTGACTAGACATAAGCTTCGCGAACGGAAAGGTAGCATCTAACATCAGAGCAAGACAGTCATAATTTTATGGTCAGGTGTGTTTTCTCACACCTGGAAAACAGTTAACAATTCTTTGTACTATATAAGGAGAATTCTCCATTACATATGGTTCGCAAGCTTGTAGCGTTTTACTTTTACAGATGGTTTTGGTTTTACAAATGATACGCTGAAAAGTTCTTGAAAATACGCGAAAATCAGTTTCAGCCGTCCGCCTCTGATTTGTGTTTTCTGGGAAAAAGCGTAGTCTGCGGTAGGCCAAACTTGTTGTTTTGGACGGCGCATGCCTGGAGGGCCCAGGCTTTGGGCCCTACAATGTAAAAGTAACCGTTTAATTAGACAGAAAAACAATATATGAGAAATGAAGACATACTCAAACTGTAATAATCTATCCAGGATGCAACAACTCCCTCTCACTTATACTAAAATTGAGGTAGTTGCAATTCCAGCAAATAAAAAAATACCGAATCTTTATTTTATTATACTTACTGTAAGTTCATTTAATCTCTCAAAAACACCTCTCCCTCACTGAAAAATTTTTCTCTCTCTCTCTCTCTCTCTCTCTCTCTCTCTCTCTCTCTCTCTCTCTCTGTGTAAATATATACATATACACACATGTGTGTGTATATATATATATATATATATATATATATATATATATATATATATATATATATATATATATATATATATATATATATATATACATATACACACACATACATGTATATATGTGTGTGTGTGTATATATATATATATATATATATATATATATATATATATATATATATATATATATATATATATATATATATATATATATATATATATATATATATATATATATATATATATATATATATATATATATACATATACAGTACACGTGTGTGTGTGTGTGTGAATACTTCTTACGAATAAGTGAGTCCCAGTATAAGACGTGGGGCTCTTCCCGAAAGAATTATAGATGATGGAACTGACACTAGCGTTGCTTAAATGTTACGGCTTGAAATGATGTCAATGCATACAATTTTATCCTTCTCAAACTGCAACATATTTACAGATCTCGACCATGTAGTCCACATTAAAGATATGAATAATCATCAAGTAACAAACAAATATTCTTCCAGGTAACGTCTTGTTGTTATGTTTGAATGATGAGAAATATTACAGTGAATCATATTTTCTTCAACAGGTGTTCGAGTTCGGTATCGTATTACTGGGGGCAATAGAGATGGCCTTTTCACCATCAACCGAAGATCCGGCCTTATAACGTTAGCAGCGCCGCTGGATTTTGAGCTTCATCCTAAGGTCAGTTGTTATTTATAAGATACTGAACATTGAAATTAGATGTAATTGTGATTTGACGAATTTTCTTGTACTTGTGCTCACCAACAATTGTTACAGAAGTTCTTATTTATGGATTGCACAGTAATTTATTAAGTTTTAAGAGAACGACAGCTGGACAAGGATCGTTTTTTCCTTGTGTAACCTTAAGGAGAAAAGATAACTGAATAGGGAGAAAATCAACTGGAGCTTAACCCCTTCAGAATGTAATGAACTCCATATAGTGGAATATCTCTAGGTCAGGGATTACAGTTAGTATTAAACAGTTCTCAAGAATAAGGGTAGAGAGAAAGAAAATTGTCAATGAACGTACCTAAAAATAGTTATTACCTCCAATAAAGATTAAATTAGGTGACTGGTAACCCACTGGTATTCCGTAGAACAGTGGATAAAACTGTCTTTAAAAAAACTTTCAGCAGAGAGACTGAGTATGCAAGGAAATGGATAATGATTAGACCATTCTTTTTTATGCAAATTCACAATCATTACTCTATTTTTTTGGTTTTCTTTTACTCTTGTTCACACTTGCTGTCAACTTTCCCCTCTTGTACGCACTTCCAAATTATTCTACCAGTTTCTGTAGTTTATCTTTATCACCCTCAATCTGTGGTGTATTATCTGCAAACATCAACCTTTCCACACTCTCCATTCATTTCCTTATCAAACACCTTTGCACCCTCATCTACAACCTTATTCCTTCACTTTATCACTTTTGCGATGGCTTTAAATGTTTTCAATGTCACTTTATCAGTGACATATTGAAAAATTTAAAGCCATCAAAAAGATACAGTAGAGGACACACGCAGATGTACAAGCTGCATTTATTCCATTGTTTCGTAATTTTTCACATAATCATATCTTCAGGTCTGTTAGAAATAGAAAAAAAAATCCATGTAAAATCATGAAAACAAAATCATGAAAAATAAAAACAGGATTATTGTTTTACAAAACTGCTTAAAAACTTAAGAATGTCAGAATATACAGTAAAATCAGAAGCAAACAGCACAGTAAGTTGTGCTATAGAACGGAACGCAACATTACTTTCTATATGCCACCTGCACGGTTTACCTTTATTTTACTGTATATTTTTGCACTTTTGTTTTTATTTTGTAAAAGTAATGTTTCTTTTAAAAATTTCCCTAATTTTGTTTTTATAGCTTTGCAAGGAAATTTATATTTTATCTTTAACAGCCCTAAAGATATAATTGTGCGAAAAATTACGAAACGATGGAATAAAATACCTTGTACATCTGTGTGTGAGCTCCTTTCCTTTATATATATATATATATATATATATATATATATATATATATATATATATATATATATATATATATATATATATATATATATATATATATATATATATATATATATATATATATATATATATATATATATATATATATATATATACATATATATATATATATATATATATATATATATATATATATATATATATATATATATATATATATATATATATATATAGAGCCTCGATGGCTCAGTCCAGTTACAGCAGCATCGTAGAGGTCTGAAGCGCGGGTTCAATCCCGCAAGCCGGCTGATCAGAGAGGCAGACACTTTATATATAGACATCCCGGGATTATATATGTAATCAACGGATAGGTTTTTTAAAAGCAAATGGATGTTACAGACTAAATACACACAAAACAAAGCCACTACAACGCCTTCTAAAAACATAACAAACATCTCACACGTCTCGAACGCTCGCCATACCCGCGCAATAATGGGAAGAAAGGGCGTTGGGTCTGGTATGATACATGAAACATATACCGGGGTCTAAGCGATGTCAGGCAGGGCAGCCGATCGAGACCACAGGTCTACCCCAAAGCCAAATCAAAAAGTCCTTCAAAAGAAGGCATCGTGCTTATATACAAAAATGGGAATAAAAGCACGTTAAAAGAAAAAGAAGAAGATATATATATATATATATATATATATATATATATATATATATATATATATATATATATATATATATATATATATATATATATATATATATATATATATATGTGTATATATATATATATATATATATATATATATATATATATATATATATATATATATATATATATATATATATATATATATATATATATATATATATATATATATATATATATATATATATATATATATATATATATATATATATATATATATATATATATTGTAAAGAGTAGCACAAAAAATCCGCTAGAAACTGTTCTCCTTCCCTGCTTTGGGTTGGTTTGAACCTTTGAAGGTCGGGGGTATAGGGGCTCAGAGAATATAATAGTTTGGGGACAGTAAACTGGCTTTGCACTGTTTTCTTTGGTACAGGGAAAGAAAATCGTTTTCTATGATATCCGGGTCGGCGACCTGGGTCAGACATCGCCCCCTACCCCTGTCCAGAAGCAATAAAAGGTCAGGGCCAGGACAGCTCTCCCTCACACGCGCGGTCGCTAGTTTGCCGAGCAGTCACGCCTTCTGCAGGAAATTGCCCTGCCCTCCGTTTTCCGCCCGCAGCCACGTGGAGCCCATCGCCGCCCTTTGTGCCCCGTGTTCCATTCCACGTGGCCTTAGAAGACTGCAAGGGGGATTTCAAATCTCCCACACGCGAGCTGACATTAAACGGCGGCCTTTTCATCATCCCAAAGGGCGCCCTTTTCCGCCCCACCCACGGCTTGAAGAAATACCTTGGAGAGGGAGGCTACCATTTGTCCACACTTACACACGTGGTTCTCGGCAGAAGACGTCGTCAGCCCTACGCCCCTACAAATGTGGTAATGTACCCAAAACGAGTTGCTAGTCACGATTACTTAGCCCTTTTGCATTTATTAATCTCTGGGCCTATAACTTTGTGTTCTGATATTCCTTGGTTCAAGCCAGGCCCACGTGTTCACAGCTTCTTTCCTCTGAGTCACAAGTAACGCCTCGGGAGTCCTTGGCGCCTTCAGTGCACCCCGAGTAATTCAATCCCCAAATTCCAGCATTAGATATGTAACTTGGGTCCAAATATCGTTTCAGAAAGACGCCTGTAGCAGAATTATCCTTGGTCCGTGTTCCTGGCATTCCCAAGCTCCCCTTCAGGAGGACTTCTACGGCAGTAATTTACCCGTATTTTCAGTTAATTTTCCTTTTGACCTTGTGTGCTATCAAATATAACTATTTTTATATCCACGTGTTTCACGCACTTCCCTAGTGAAGAGCCCTCCGCTCCGTGTACTTTTTTTTGTTTGTGTTTTATATGTCCTGGGTATCTTACAAGGCCATTTTCGAGTAAAGTAATAATTGTGGAGTCATAAGATCCACCTGCACCAGGAAACATATAAAAATGGCGACCTTGCCAGGATTCTCGTAATGATTGCATCCCCCTCTTCCCCTTTGTTGTTTGTGTTGCAATTTGTGAAATCAGCAATTAGCTCAGCTAAGCTGGATACGAGACAGATTACGAACCTTTGAAAAGCCAGCGCAACAGGCCAAGGAAATTCTGCGTA
The DNA here is from genome assembly GCF_040412425.1 of Macrobrachium rosenbergii. Taxonomy (NCBI): domain Eukaryota; kingdom Metazoa; phylum Arthropoda; class Malacostraca; order Decapoda; family Palaemonidae; genus Macrobrachium; species Macrobrachium rosenbergii. Next base: position 1,541,184 of record NC_089798.1, on the reverse strand, counting down.
AGTAAACTGTGTTTATTTAGCGAGGACGCTGTAGAAAACGTGACTAGTCCTAGGAATTTTTTTATAGTAGGGCGCATGTCCGAGGAAAACGAGAGAGAATCGCCGAAAACTTAGCTTTGGAAGCCTTTGCACGCGGCTTGCATGCCATTCAATTAGGTTATACAGGTGATAAATCATTAAAGGAATAGTGCGCATATTCCTCCTGTAGAAACGAGTGATTTGAAACCGAATCATTAGATATAGGCGCGAGACCTCGACGTCAACCACGTGTTCGAAAGTCAGATTAGCATTGCTGACGCATTTTTACCTCTCTCTCGTTTTAGAAATAGGAGCGAAAGCGTATATTATGGCGCAGACGGCCTTGACCGTCCATTCCGTGGCCCAGTTAGGGGAAAACATTTGTTTGTTTGATTTGCTTCGCTATACCAAATTGTTTTGCATTATTGGGGTCTGCATTATATGTTCTGTATTGTTCTGTTTTTTTTTGTGTGTTTGTTTTGTGCTGTTACTACGGCTGCGTGTGTTGCCTATCTGTTGTGAATGTGGGATGGCCACCCACCTAATTGCCCTTGAGAATCACACTTCTCCCATAAGTCAGTAAAACTAGCGCCTCGCTGATCAGACGTCGTCTGTGCGGAAATTCCCGGCGCCCATATATTCTATTCTTGTCCCCACAAATCTGTGTCGTCGGTCCGTTGGTGAGACCAATTCATTTTCCATTCAGTCCCCAAGTGAGCCCGTTTCGTCGGTAATTCGGGAGACCTAAATATATATCCCAATCTAGTCCCCAAGTAAGCCCGTTTTGTCGGTAATCAGGGAGACCTATACATCCCTGTCTTGTCCCCAAGTCAGCCCGTTTGTCGTTACCTTGGGAGACCAATCATTGCTAAATTCATCGTCCCCAATCAGCCCGCTCCGTCGGTAAATCGGGAGACCAATCATCGCTAATTCATCGTCCCCAATCAGCCAGCTTCGTCGGTAAATCGGGAGACCCATTATTGCTAAATTCATCGTCCCCAATCAGCCCGCTCCGTCGGTAAATCGGGAGACCAATCATCGCTAATTCATCGTCCCCAATCAGCCCGCTTCGTCGGTAAACCGGGAGACCAATCATTGCTAATTCATCGTCCCCAATCAGCCCGCTTCGTCGGTAAATCGGGAGACCAATCATCGCTAATTCTTCGTCCCCAATCAGCCCGCTTCGTCGGTAAACCGGGAGACCAATCATTGCTACCATCGTCCCCAATCAGCCCGCTTCGTCGGTAAATCGGAGACCAATAATTGCTAACTTATCGTCCCCAATCAGCCCATTTCGTCGGTAAATCGGGAGACCAATCATTGCTAATTTATCGTCCCTAATCAGCCCGTTTTGTCGGTAAATCGGGAGACCAATCATCGCTAATTCATCGTCCCCAATCAGCCCGCTTCGTCGGTAAACCGGGAGACCAATCATTGCTAATTCATTGTCCCCAATCAGCCCGCTTCGTCGGTAAATCGGGAGACCAATCATCGCTAATTCATCGTCCCCAATCAGCCCGCTTCGTCGGTAAACCGGGAGACCAATCATTGCTAATTCATCGTCCCCAATCAGCCCGCTTCGTCGGTAAATCGGGAGACCAATCATCGCTAATTCTTCGTCCCCAATCAGCCCGCTTCGTCGGTAAACCGGGAGACCAATCATTGCTACTCATCGTCCCCAATCAGCCCGCTCCGTCGGTAAATCGGGAGACCAATAATTGCTAACTTATCGTCCCCAATCAGCCCATTTCGTCGGTAAATCGGGAGACCAATCATTGCTAATTTATCGTCCCCAATCAGCCCGCTTCGTCGGTAAACCGGGAGACCAATCATTGCTAATTCATTGTCCCCAATCAGCCCGCTTCGTCGGTAAATCGGGAGACCAATCATCGCTAATTCATCGTCCCCAATCAGCCCGCTTCGTCGGTAAACCGGGAGACCAATCATTGCTAATTCATCGTCCCCAATCAGCCCGCTCCGTCGGTAAATCGGGAGACCAATCATCGCTAATTCATCGTCCCCAATCAGCCCGCTTCGTCGGTAAACCGGGAGACCAATCATTGCTAACTCATCGTCCCCAATCAGCCCGCTTCGTCGGTAAATCGGGAGACCAATCATACGTCCTTTGAAAAAGTGTCCAAGATTCCCACAGCTCTGGGAAATTAATTCTGTGTGTTACTAGCGTCCTCTCCCGCCTGCAAAATGTCGACACGGTCTCAGCAGAGCGAGGATTTCAAGTTCTTCATGTCCTCAGGAAGGAACTCGGCCTTTCCGGGAGAGAACTAAGAGACTGGGTACAGGAGAGGATGGACGCCATACAGGCAGAACGACAGGCTCAGGAGAGACAAGTAGAAGCAGAAAGACAGGCTCAGGAGAGACGAGAGGAAGCCGCACGGCAGGAACGAGAAGCAGAGAGGCTGGCTCAGGAGAGACGGGAAGATGCAGAGAGACAGGAACGTGAGGCAGAAAGACTAGCCCAGGAGAAACGAGACGCAGCAGAAAGACTGGCCCAGGAGAAACGAGAAGAAGCCGAGAGGGAAGAAAGGGACAAGCAGCGTGCCCATGAACTCGCAATGCTGCAACAGAGTGGCCCTTCGCCTCCACCTGCCCCCCAGGGAATGAGTGCCTTCAGCCAGGCTATCGCTTGTATGCCAAAGTGGACGGAGGCCGAGCCCGAGGTGTGGCTTGACAGCGCCGGAGACAGTGTTAAAGGCCTGCCCCTGAGTGCCGCCGAACTCTCCCTGGTGTTGGGCAAGTTCCTTGGAGGGAAGGCCCTGATTGCACAGGGCCTCCCCCGCCGGAGGAGCAGGAAAATTGGGAGGTCGACGCCAGACTATTGCCAAGGCGCACGAGATAACCCTGAACGCTGGAGGAGGCACTGGCGCGGGCTAGTGAAGGAGGCCAATCAAACCTGGGCAGACTGGGCCTACAAGTCCGAGCGTGCCCGTGCCAAATGGTTCGAGGCCGTGGGGTTACGACCCTCAACGATGCCATCGAACAAATACAAATAGAGAACTTCCTACTCTACACCCCGCCGGCCCTCGCCACGCACATCGCCGAGAAGGAGCCCCCACCTTAGCTGATTGCTGCCGAATAGCGGATCTATGGGACACCCATCACCCCAGGAGAGCTCGCTGCAGCGCAAAATTACGCCACCCGCCTACCTATCGGGTGCCCCTCCGCCGAAGAATGGGCAATCACAGAAGCCCGCCGTGTGCGGGTTCTGTAAAAAAGATCGGGCATGCCAAGGAGCAATGCCGCAGTAAAACCACCCGCGTCTCTCTCTCCCGGACAGCCCCTAATAAGTCGCCTGCCCTCTGCCGGGGCAGTGCGAAGAGATTTCAGCCAAAACCTTTTGCACGGCGTGCAAGGTTTATGGCCACTCTTCCTCATGGGCAAAATGCCCTAGAAATAATAAGGCAGGAACTCCCGCCGTCGCCCTGGCAGTAACGAATCCTGAGTCCTTAGGCCCTCCTGCCGAGGGTCCCATCTATGTGGCACCTCCTCGAGGTAAATACTCAGCACGCCAGGTCAAGGCATTTGACGACTCTGGCGCGCAAATTTCCCTCATAAGGAGGGACAAAGTTCCCTATGGAGCTATAATAGACCGACGCAAGCTCGTCACCATTGAGGGCATTAACAATTTTAAATGATCCTCCTACGGTCGAACTGAGGTCACCTGACCCCACAGAGCCAGGACCCTTCGTCTCGCCGTAGCGAAACACATTCCAGGAGACTATGACGTCCTCCTGGGCCAAGACTTTACGTCCCATTTCAAGCCACCACCATTCCGGGGTCCCCATTCCCCAATAAATCATCCAAATCCGAGTCCAGTGCCCGGCACGGCATCCGTGCCAGTGTTAAGGCCTCAGCCAGATCTCCCTTCAGGAGAATCTCGGCCTTCAGCTCCTCTGCCAGTGCCCTTCGGCGCACTGAGCAGTGCCAGTCTCCGTCCGTCCAGACAGACGAGACCACCACCACATCGCCACCAGCGCCAGTGCCAATGTCAGTGCCTGAGCTGGTCACCCCTGCAAGCAAGTCGACCCCGCCCCTCCGGCCGTCCCCTCTCTCGCCGCCCGCCGCAGATTCTTCCGCGAGTCATGATTCTGCCCCGCCTTCCTGGGCCGATGAACTCTGCGATCTGCGCCGGTTAATGTCCGAGATGGCGAACAAAATTCCTGGGTCAGTTGTCGCAGCAGCTGACCCAGATGGCACCCCTTGCCACCTTTTGGCCTCGGGCCCTCCGATTCCCGGCCAAGGACAACGGTCCAAGGAGGAGAGGTTCGCGGCGGAGTTACCACGGGTGTGGGCAATCGCAGGTAGTCCACAAGGAGCCCTGAGCTCTTCTGGCCCCTGTGCAAACTTGGCATAGGGCCCCTTCTTCATTTTGAACGTCTTGCACCTTTCATCCAGGAGAGGATGCCAAGGCCTTCCGCTATCTTCTTCCTTTCCTTTGGAATTTCTATCCTCATCCTCTCTATCGATCTTTCCTTCACACTTTCCCTTACTTACCACCGCAAGCGGCAGTTAACATATGGGATATCATCCCCTTTGAAATGCATAAATCATTTTATTTTGAAGCAGTAAGAGAGACAGAGTGGGAAGTGGCACGCCCTTACGCCTGTCCTTTGGCACAAGGCAGGCGTGTCAACTCTTCCTGAGGGGTCGCGCCCTTTGGTTTCTTTCCCGCCCTTGGGCTGAGAGTTAGCTCTGACCGTCGTCTTTGGCGACGGAAGTTAGATAAAGAAGTAAATCATAAATACCTCACTCTGTTATCCTTTATTTTTACGTATATTATTTACTTTTGCATTTAATCTTTTCCTTTTTTTTAACGAATCTTGAGTCACAAGACTCCTGCCCTTACGAATTTTAACGTTGCCTTTTTAAATCACCGGCAGTGCGCCCGCCTTTAGTAGGAAGTAATATCCTTCGTTGTTGTTCTGTGTAGTTTCCTTTATTTTTATTTACATTTTTTTTTTTTTTTTTTAATTATCCCTGTGGAGAATGTTATCCTTGTCCATTTCCCCCTTCATTTGTTTATCCTCCCATTCATAAGTCGAGTAGTCTGTTATTTATAGCTTACACCGAGTTGTAAGCTGCAGACGTAAAAATTTAGCGTCGTTTGTTGGCGAATTAAAACCCGCGAATAATCTCTCTGCCTCACAGCTGTCAAGTTCTTGTCCCTTCAGATTAGCGTTCGTGGGAAAAATTAGTTATGCTCGTCGTGCTTGTGAACAATTGGAGGTCGATTGAAAAGAAGAATTGAATTCTATTATTACAATTTTGGTAAAGGGGATATTATTTAATACCTACAGTGTATTGTCACGAATGCCGCCTCTTCAAGGCACAACTAATAGCATGCCTGTAATTCCAGGATAGCATTAAGGAATCAGTGGGTTTACATTTGTTTCCTTTTAAATTCTGCCTTGTATGTTTTATTTTGTTGTTGTTATTTTGAAATTTTGAAGTGTTCTTTGTTTATTTTCTTTTGAGCGCCTTATTACCCCAGTAAAGTAAATCGAATAAAGAATGGGTAGAAACAGTACTTAGGAAGTATTTGAGCAATAATTAATTTGCAAACAAGTTTACCCTTTTATTGTATATCCTAAATTGCACTCTGCTCCTAAAGTAAACCTTCAGTTTGTTATTGATTAGTGTGGCATCAGAGTTTTACAAATAAAGTAAAGTAAAGGTTGTAGCAAAGTAAAAGATAGAATAAAGTTGAACGTTTTCTTCGCTCATTTTTGCTTTTGTCAATATTCGCACCCGTTTATAGGTGTGAATATTATCTTGCCAGGAGCTGTAAAGAGTAGCGCCAAAATCCGCTAGGAAACTGTTCTCCTTCCTGCTTTGGGTTGGTTTGAACCTTTGAAGGTCGGGGTATAGGGGCTCAGAGAATATAATAGTTTGGGGACAGTAAACTGGCTTTGCACTGTTTTCTTTGGTACAGGGAAAGAAAATCGTTTTCTATGATATCCGGGTCGGCGACCTGGGTCAGACATCGCCCCTACCCCCCCTGTCCAGAAGCAATAAAAGGTCAGGGCCAGGACAGCTCTCCCTCACACGCGGTCGCTAGTTTAAGCCGAGCAGTCACGCCTTCTGCAGGAAATTGCCCCTGCCCTCCGTTTTCCGCCCGCCGCCACGTGGAGCCCATCGCCGCCCTTTGTGCCCCGTGTTCCATTCCATGTGGCCTTAGAAGACTGCAAGGGGGATTTCAAATCTCCCACACGCGAGCTGACATTAAACGGCGGCCTTTTCATCATCCCAAGGGCGCCCTTTTCCGCCCCAATCTACGGCTTGAAGAAATACCTTGGAGAGGGAGGCTACCATTTGTCCACGCTTCCACACGTGGTTCTCGGCAGAAGACGTCGTCAGCCCTACGCCCCTACAAATGTGGTAATGTACCCAAAACGAGTTGCTAGTCACGATTACTTAGCCCTTTTGCATTTATTAATCTCTGGGCCTATAACTTTGTGTTCCCTGATATTCCTTGGTTCAAGCCAGGCCCACGTGTTCACAGCTTCTTTCCTCTGAGTCACAAGTAACGCCTGGGAGTCCTTGGCGCCTTCAGTGCACCCCCGAGTAATTCAATCCCCTAATTCCAGCATTAGATGTGTAACGTGGGTCCAAATATCGTTTCAGAAAGACGCCTGTAGCAGAATTATCCTTGGTCCGTGTTCCTGGCATTCCCTAAGCTCCCCTTCGGGAGGACTTCTACGACAGTAATTTACCGTATTTTCAGTTAATTTTCCTTTTGACCTTGTGTGCTATCAAATATAACTATTTTTATATCCACGTGTTTCACGCACTTCCCTAGTGAAGAGCCCTCCGCTCCGTGTACTTCTTTTTTTTTTGTTTGTGTTTTATATGTCCTGGGTATCTTACAAGGCCATTTTCGAGTAAAGTAATAATTGTGAGTCATAAGATCCACCCTGAACCATATAAAAAAAATATATATAAAAATATATATATATAGTATATATATATAGTATATATATATATATATATATATAGAGATATATATATCTCTCTTTTCTTCTCAGGCAACAGTGAAGGCTATATTTCAGGAAAAGTGGATGAAAATTTATACCAGAAAAGCGGTATTTATACCAGAAGGTATATACAAAAGTCAGCCGTTACGTCACGCCAGTGACACTTTCTCTTTAATCTTCTTAATCGCTGGTTGGAGGAAGATCAAAGAGAAACTGTCAACTGGGGTGACGTAACGGCTGACTTATGGAATTACTGGTATAAATAACTCTTTTCTGTAATTTTTCTCATTCACTATTTGCCTGAGGAAAGACAATTTGGTCTCTGAAAGTATAGCATTTACTTTCTACAGTTAGGCATTTTTATGGACTCCTTATATTTGATGGAATTCTTTTAAAATGAAACATTTCACCGTCATGTACACACACGCACACGCACACACACACACACACACACACACACATATATATATATATATATATATATATATATATATATATATATATATATATATATATATATATATATATATATATATATATATATATAGCATATGTTATAGGCAATATGAAACCAGGCATTTTGTGAACTGCCTGAAATTTCAGGCAGATAGCGAAATACGCTTAAGGACATTTGATCCCTCAGGGGTTGGTACAAACAGCAAAAATATTTGACACTCCTGGGGGCTGGGAGATAAACAATGCGAAACAGTATAGGTAAGTCACTGTTTGGGCCATGTTTAGTACTAGCCCCTG
>NC_089798.1:1503421-1528421 GCF_040412425.1 Macrobrachium rosenbergii | reverse complement strand
ACCTAAATAGCTTAATTTATACTCTATAACTTAATGGGACCTTAGAACGATCTCTTTATTTTTTTATCCGTTTTCAGCTTTTGCTTTATGCTTAAAACGCTGTCCTAGTGATACAATTCCGAAACGATTGCAGTAACATTGTCTGAAACCTGTATCTATTCCAAGTGTTGTGAAATAAGCTCGTGTACCTTAGGCTACTAAATACTGCACTAAGATACAAGGCCGGTCTAATGCATTGAGGGATTAAACGGCCATTTATAGCCCTGCTGCTGACCGGGGGGAACTAAGTCAAACGCAAATTTCTCTTTTTTCCTTCAAATGATTTTATGCTATAACATATTATTGAGACATTGTGCGAAAACAAAAATAAGTTCAAACTGAATCTAGTCATTCAAACAACAGAGTAAAAAAGTAAACAGATAAATGAGTGAATAAGTAAATACAACCAAAGTATGCTATGTTAAATGATATCATTAAAAACCATTACAATTCCCTTTTGGTATCAAATCATGAGTGATAGATTGTTAGATATTTAGGTGACCATATATGTTTGCGTATAATTTTGATTTTTAAGATAATTTTCATTGAAAATTAGGCATTTGTACTTTGAAAACCGTGCTTTCCTAGGAACAAGCCCTTGCGTTGCAGCAGTGAACCATTTATAGTTATTTAATTTCTTTACAAGATGCTTATATACGACACTATAAAAAAACAAATAAAAAAAACGAAACCGACAGGTTCTAACGGATATAAAGTAAGGAATATTGTGAAGACAGGTTAAGAATGATAACGACAGATCGATATGGAACAATTAAGGAATCGCAGAGTTAAACAAGACTTAGTTTAAATAGCCTAAAACGTAGGTGAGGCAAGGTAAAAGTGGTAACAGTAGCAGAACAGTGCAACTGAAGTTACTTCCCAAACCATGGAAAAAGAAAGCCAAGAAGCGCAGGACACTGACTGAAATTAAAAAGAGCTTTGACGAAAAATGAATTGATAGTTGTGGGAAATAATAAAGGAAGAGTAAGAAAAACCAAGCTATGAGAGATTCGCATAGGCTTGTATCAAGGGAAGGAATAGAAGATGATATATGAATAATAAGGAAGTAGAGAATATTAAAATTGAGTGAAGCAAGACAAACGCAGCTTGTTTTTAAGAAAGTGTACAGCAATTAGAGTTAAAGACAGAAAAGTAAAATAGTAGGAATGGAAAAGAATATTAAGATTTTCACAGACCTAAATACACTAGAATTTCCCCATGACAAGTAGGAAATCATGGCATAAAGGATTATATAAAGGGATAACAGAGAGTACCAAACAAAAAATTGAAAGAAGGACGAGATAACAAGTTTTGAAATAAAAAAAAATGTAAAAAAAATCGGAAGATAGAAAATGCAAAAACGCCTAAAAAATAAATACAGAAAAATTAAAAGGAAACTGGAAAATGTAAAGGTTGTTGTGCGAAGCCTAGATTGTAAAATATAATAACTCTTAACAATGAATGGCCTGTTTGTCATAAGACATGCATGATGGGTCACCGTATAAAACTGTTTAATGCCAGTTTGACAAAGAGTGACCTAAAATACCCTAAAAAAAAAATTTTTAAATTATAGGGTAGAAAGAAGTACGAATGAATATAAATGAATGAAGAAGGTAAAACAGTTGTTAATAATGTTATTAACAACGTAGATTACTGAAGCTGACGATAAATAAAACAAGAATTATTTTTGGACCCAAATTGTGCAGTGTAGTGACCTAAAAATTAAAATGAAACTGACATAAATAATATCAAGTTAACCTTGATATTAGTGGTGCCATGTTCCCCATAATAAGGAAAGGTTGAAGCTGACATAAGTAATTATAACTCCTAAAGAAATTCACAATCCGCCTCAAACAACCGCCCCCCCCCACCCCCACAAATGATATGTAGTATTTATAACCAAGAAAGGAAATAAAAAAAAAGGTATTGAAAATTATTAATTAGTATTGGAAAGTATTAATTAACAGAATTAGTACATTGAAAGTCCACATTAAAGTAGTTCATTCAGAACTCAATGTCTACCCAGTTGGAAAGATTAACCAATAAAGATAAGATAGATAATAAAATAGAATCTTCACGACCTCAAGGTATAATTTATAAAGAAGGTAACGGCAAGTGCAATGGTAAACAAATGTAATGATAAGCTTTACCGTTTGATAACATTATTTCAGCTAAATGGATTATGGTGGTTGCAATAGAACAAATTGTGAACTCAATTGTACAACTAAGGAAGGAGCCATCATCAAGGAGCATGGCAAGCAGATGATGTTAGTGACCTAGCCATTGTTAAGATCCAGATCGACTCCATTATCGCATCAGAGAGAGCAGTTAGTCCAGCTGAGCAATCAGATACAGGCAGGATTACAGTGTCCAAGACAGAAATTTGTACGACATGCTCAAGCTGCAGAGGGACATCATAGTAAGTTATGCCAAGGAAAGTAGTAAAGCGATCACTCATACCCTTTATAGGCGTCGCTTTACGCCAACTTTTGGAGTGGCGACCGATGGTAATGTTGAAAGGCTAAAGGAAAGAGGGCAACTTGAAAATTGGGCTTCTGGAGCAGGAACTTGTCTATAATAAAGTAATAGGAAATGTCAATCAAAATCAGAAAATGATCATGAGTGCTGAAAGAATTGCAAATAGTGCCTCCATAATGTTTCATCAGAAATTGCTAGAATCCATCAAACAGAAATGATGGAGCAACCGCTCATAGAAACATAATTTCCCCTTCTGGAATAAGGAATTACTCAATGCAATCATGATGGCAGGTAAAAACTCGTTGTCGCTCTTTTTCTGAGATAACCCTAGTGAAATTGAAGCCATTATTCAGAAATGTGTTGTGAACAATCACTTGAAGCCACTAGTAGAAAATATAGTAGACCATGGTGGCCTGATCACAGTGAAAGTAGCCAATCAAATCATACTAGTGATCCTTTCAACAATCCAGACGTCAACTCATTGATGTCATCTATCCATTCCCAATGGTAGTAGATAATAAGTCCATTGTACTAGAAGGAACAGTTCGACTTTGCCTTGCAGCATGATTTCCGTTCCTAGGTGATCGAAATTCCCGAACATAAAGTTCAGGGAATGTGTCATGCTTAATGATGGTGTATATGTTTGTAACATTGTGAATTTCTATGAACCATTGAGTGCTCTTTTCATTGCCTAGATGATCTTGTAAACAACAAGAATGGTAAGAACCATTGTAAATATATACCGTTTATGAAACTGCCCAAATCATTGATGATGAAATTCTTGTGTTCTCAGCAAAACAGATTGAATGCTAAGATTGGAGTGTAAGTCAAACAAAACAGAAGTAGTTTCTATTAATATACACTTCTGCTTTCATCCAAGTTAGGAATTGGTTATTTTATTATGTTAATTGTATTGCAAAAGCAAACCTACAGCTTCATGACATACAGTCACTTCAGTAAAAGTGTACATCAGTTTGCAAAGATAATGAATTTCAACTTCAGAACTGAATTGAGATATTCACAAAGCTAGAAGAGGTTCATACTTTCTTCATACATATAAGACCGAGATTTCTCCTATCAAGGTCATTCATAAATGTCATTCTTTTGGTACTGTTTGTTTTCATTTCTTTTATAATTGCTGCAAATTTGATACTGAATAAGCTTACCATAATCAAGGACATGATGGACAGAACTTCCTAGAGTGATAGCTGCCACATTGACTTGCACTCCTGAACATTTGATGATTGATTTTTATTTTACAATTCTATGATTGATAAATCAGAGAGTAAAGAAAGTATCGGGAGAGACACTTGCCATAATTTTTCTGCATTTAGTTTGAGTATTTGTTATATAGTTCATGCTTATATTGTTTGTGTTAGCACTAAGGATGCATTAGTAATGTTTCTGCATTATTGTTTATTAATAGAAACATGGAAATTGCATGACTGACTAGTCATTGAGTTGGAGCATTCACTTGCATTGTAGTCAATGCAGGTAGGTGACCGAGTGATGTTATGCAGTGAATAAGTATGAGATTCACTGATCGGGATTATGAAAGAGAGAGAGAGAAAGAGAGAGCGAGAGACGATGTTGATAGTTTAAAAGTGATGAGCCATGATACCAAGTAAATTGAAGTGTAACCAAAACAAACCTCCAAGATGTGGGAAAGGAAGGAGGTTAGAGGAATCAAAAGGTCAGCAAATTGACCTGATTTGTCCTTACAAAAGTGGGAGTTAAGATTGAACCATTAAGAGTAAAGTAGACGTCCTCAAGGAGGCGGAGTTTTATTCAACATAGGTCCAGAGTTCATTCAGGTATTTCCAGATTTTAAACTGTCATCCCCAGGGTCGAATAAACTACTAAACAAGTAAAAAATGTGCCGAAGTTTCTTCGGCGCAATCGAGTTTTCTGTTCATCGTATAATCAAAGCTACAGAAAATAGACCTATCTATCGGTGGTCTCGATATAATGAGGTATGAGCCGCGTTCCACGAAACTCTAACCACGGCCTATATCGTTGCCAGACGCAAGAATATGGCTAAATTTAACCTTAATAAAATCTGTTCATCGGGCTAGAGAGCGCACTTCTGGTATGCTTGATGACTGAGGGGTGGATGAACAACATAACAATCTGCAGCCCTTAGCTCTCTAGTTTTTTAAGATCTGAAGGGTGACAGGACAGACAGGAAAAGTACGGACAGAAAAAGTGTGGACGGACAATAGTTTGCTTTTACAGAAAACTACTAGAAAACCACTCATTTTCTACCTGCCCTTTGACTGACTGACAGGCACTCAGAGATTTTAAAGGGAATGAAATCCTCCAGCATCTCAATTCTTGTTCTGTGATCTAGGATCACTTTTCTCATCAACAGGTACAAAAGGTACTTAAGTACAGGCTGCTTGTATAAGCAGGAGAGCCAGCATGCTGGAAACACTAATTACAAGTCATAATATTATGTCTGTGAAATAAATAAATAAATAAATTCCCACCAACACGAGCTGGAGAGGGACCTGACGCCATCTTGAAGCTGCATTTTTCGTATACAAGAGAAAGAAATTCACTCTTTGTTGGACAGAAAGAGTCCGTTTAATGGAGCAACAACCCAACCAACCAGTACCATAATTGTGTAAACCAGCTATAAACATTGAACAGCAAGGTAATCTGTCGTCATTGCACATGTTGTGTGGCAGTTGGCCTATGATTATGCTTATTCAACTGGAACAACTTACTGCTAAATACTCCCTGAAAGATACCTCATATTTTAAATTTTTGGTCCGGGCTCATATTTGATCTGGACCTCTTAGATGGTTCGGTCAGATTTGTCCTAGTACAGAATAAAAGCATAAAGAAACAATGTAAAACGTCATATGTTTACTGGTATTGATACCGTTATTATTGAATATGCTTCTGAGGACAACTAACAGGAACAACTTAAGTAAACCAAGCATGAACTGGTACTAATTATGAGCTTCCATTTTGACCTTTAACGTGCTTAAATGGCCTCAGATTTGTTCTTACGTTGTGTTTTAAGTAGTGCCTACATACACAGACCGAGACAAAAATATTTTGGTGCTTAATTTGAATTATATGAGCCGTCCTAATTACTACCATTCTAAATGGTAAGGCCCCTTGGAGTTCTGAATGACTATTCAACATGAATAACCTTATGAACGATGGGCAAAATTTTCTTTTTAGCTTTAAGGGTTCATATTTGACATTTGACTCCTTTCTTTGGATGGTATGACAGGTCATTGTTGTTGTTGTGTTTTTGACCAAAACTCTAAAAAAAGCCTACCAATAAAAATTTATTTGACGCGAATAAAATCTGCGGACGTAATTACCAAGCATTCTTAAATAAATGCTGATCTCAGTCCATTCGACAGCTTCACCTGAAAACCTGCAGAAGAGCTCTCAGCCAATCACGAGAGCCCATGCATCATCAACTCCCTTCACAAGCAGAAGAGGGTTGAAAACCGACTCCTGATTGGCTGAGAGACAAACAAACGAATCTGAAATGCGTCGACATTTTTCAAGAAGGTGATAAGATTGCTCTAATAGTTTTATTAACTGTCTTACGATTTAAATAATGTTTGAGCTCTAACAATTGTGATTTATATTTATAATGAAAGACACTTACAGTATATTGTTCATATTTTCATTTTATGAACATTCATGTGCCAAACATTCTAACGGTCGAGAAGTCAAAAGGCTCTTCTTCTCTCTCTCTCTCTCTCTCTCTCTTGTAACAGTTCACTATAATAAAAAAATGTATTTAATGGATTAGCCTATATGTATACAGTTTACCAGAGAGAGAGAGAGAGAGAGAGTCTTCTCCATGTAGAGATTATAAAGAAACAAGTTCCTGTTTTATTGCCCCTTTATTTATTTCAACATTCCTATGTAGTCATTCATTATAAAAAACAATTTCCTGTTCTATTGCACTTATTTCTACATTTCACGAGAGAGGGAGAGGGAGAGAGAGAGAGTTTATTATAAAAAATTTATTTAAAGCATTAGTTCATATACATACAGTTTACGAGAGAGAGAGAGAGAGAGAGAGAGAGAGAGAGAGAGAGAGAGAGAGAGAGAGAGAGAGAGAGAGAGGCAATTTTTTTTTTAGATCACACCACCAATCCTTCATACTGGTCCAGCACTTAAAAAACCCGAGCACTTAAAAAAAACCCTAAACATTCATTTGTATTTATTGCAATGAATAAGATATACGTAATTTTTCTCCCACCACTTTGGAAAACTTATCACAAGAGCAGTTGGAAATGTTTAATTAACTAGTTAAGGTTAGAAATAAAAAAAATCTGCTTCTAAATAAAAAAAAAAAAGCAATCACTTCATCCGGTAGGCCTACCACGACGATAATAGCCTAATTGCAAATGCCCAGAGCTCTGGAAAACTTCAGGCACAACAGCAACGCCGATAGCAACACAATGACATACAATTGGGCTGAAATGAAAGAGAAAGAGTGATACAAAGGCCCAAGACAGAAAAAGAGAGAGAGAGAGAAAATTAATTTATTTAGAAAATATACAAGCGAGTCAGGTTTTGGTAACTTAGGTCTACTGTAAAAAGTGAGTCAGTTGAAATGAGCATCAAAATGACCAAAAATTAAAAGAAAAAAAGTACGACCCTAAAATTAATTTATTTGAAAATCGTACAGGTGAGTCAGGTTCAATTTAACACATAAAAAAATGAGTCAGTAATAAATGGGCATCAAACTGACCAAACATAAGCATTACTGTAAATGAACAAACATTAGTAATGACCATTTTTAACAACGAACGCAATTAAACAAAGTTCTTAAAATTATATGAACCAAATCAATAACTCATTACAAAAGAAATTAATAACATTTGCAAAGCATCATTCGTCCATTGCTTGAAATACCCAGGAAGACGAAACTAATTACGTAAATAAGCAGGCATCATAAATAAAAGACAAGCAGCACAAACATACTAAGGAAACCACCGAAAAAAGTCATGTAAATAAAGATTACAAATATAAATCAGGCAGCATAATACAAAACAAGAACAGTAAAAAAGGAGAAGAGACGAACATGTTATTGAGAGCAAACGTCAGGGTAAGAGTTGCTGAGAACAGTCACCACATGAACGCTCGTCATGATGCCAAGACCGCCACTGGCTGCCAACAGACTCATCAATAGTTACAGATTAATAAGGCGTTTATGAAACGCAGTATTAGACAATTTAGATGAATGCAATATACTCAAAAAACGACCAACAGGCAGAGACAGTTATAACGAAAACAAGTGATTTAAGAACGCTGAAGGAAACCACCTTGCTCAGCCACAGATGAGCAACAACAGTTGAGCTCTCTCTCTCTCTCTCGTCAGTCATACTGTACTGGCGCTATCCATATATACACTTCCAGATTTCAGTCAATGGTCTGCCACTGACAACCTTCGGGCTTTTGGATACCTGTGGAAATACTTCAGTCCCTTTGGAGAATTTTTCCAGGAGGGTGTTTTGATTCACCAGCATGGAAGCCGGTGACATGCACCCTACTAATAGATTGCACATAATTACACGCATGACAACCTCGTCTTTGCAGGACATTCAACCGTGCAAGACAAACCATTACACCAACGGCGGTCAGCACCAGGGATCTTCTACGGCCGCCCATACGTTTTTCATGCGCACAGAAATATTTATTACCATCTGCAGAACACGCTGGACACGTCGTATGCTCGGATGAGGAGGGAAAAGAGGATCAAAGCAAAGTAAAAGATAATACAAACAGATGGGAAAAGGCGGTACCTGTCCGTTAAACTAAATGAAACACAAAAACCGTAGATAAGCAATCTGGGCACTCAGACTTCTACACTTAGGAGTAAAGACTTCTTACACTCAGGTTCTGACACTCAGG
The DNA here is from genome assembly GCF_040412425.1 of Macrobrachium rosenbergii. Classification (NCBI taxonomy): domain Eukaryota; kingdom Metazoa; phylum Arthropoda; class Malacostraca; order Decapoda; family Palaemonidae; genus Macrobrachium; species Macrobrachium rosenbergii. Next base: position 1,520,006 of record NC_089798.1, on the reverse strand, counting down.
GAGTGAAAGACTTCTACACCTCAGGGGTAAAAGACTTTCACACTCAGAGAGTAAAGGACTTTACACTCAGGAGTAAAAGGTAACCAAACGAAAATCTGGAGAACCATCTAGATTAAAACTGCACTCTGAGGTATTTTGTGAATAATATACCCTCTTTTTTGTGAATTACACTTTGTCTCAAAATGGGCTTGATAAGTTTATGTGATCATGTCATGAAATGAACTTTTACTCTGTATTAAATCACCACATTGTTACACTGATAGTGTAATGCACCAAAAGTTACTAAAAACATATTGGTTTTGAGTTATGGATAGTTTTGAAGCAAGAATTCCTACAAAATGCAGTACTTGGCAATATATTGTTGCCACAAGTCCCTTGATTACACAACCGCAGTTATAATATATACATCCATATATATATATATATATATATATATATATATATATATATATATATATATATATATATATATATATATATATGTGTGTGTGTGTGTGTGTGTGTGTGTGTGTGTGTGTGTGTGTGTGTTACACAGACATACGCATATGGCAGTGTAATATGTTCGTTGTCCCGTAATTGCGCATGTTGCTGCGCGCCGCGACTCGGGAGCCCGGGAAATTTCAATGTTGTGCTATGCAGTGTAGATAAGGTGTTGTGTGATGTAACGCTGTTTTAATTGTGGCCTCTAAGCAGTAATTAATCGTTATCAGGAATATAATATCTACACTATAAAAATATTTTCATTGCCATGTCATCGTGAGAAATTACTCTGACAACGATATTTTCAATATTTTGTGTATTCACTTGTTTCCATATTATCCATCTCTTTCTATAGAGTTATTAGTAGCTTATGTCAGTGAAATCTTCCCACCTGCCCAGTTAAGGCGCTGTCACACTAACAATATTTCCGTTGACTTTTGAATTTGACGTCAACTTTTAATGTTTTGACGACGACTTTTTAGTGTCGTCGTCACGAATTTTGAAAGCGATAACGATCGAATTCAACCCACCTCTCTCTCTACCCTACTCTACCGTCGACTTTATCGTTTGTTTACATCTGGGAGGGAGGGAGGGCGCGCATTTCAAGGTCATCAGAGCAGTTTTTGGTAGAAGATTTGAGGGGGGAGACGGTGCTTATGGGACCGCAAGCATGATAGTTCTATGAAAAAAGGTCTCAAGATGAAGAATTATGAAGAAATCACCATGCGACTCGGGAAAAGTTTCCGGAACTTGCTGACCTTCATACAGGTAAGTCTGCTACTACTCTATATCTGGAATATCAGATTGTCTTATAGCCTAGGTCTACTCTCGTTATGCTATCATGTGTGCATTATCAAATTACATAAACACAAATCTGTGATATTTTAGTGCTTCTCTAGCTTCATTTAGGCTAGTAGCTATACTAGGCAACAGAACCTGACTGGGTTGGCTACAGAACCTGACTCTGGCTAGGCTACACAACCTGACTCTGGCTAGGCTGACTCTGGCTAGGCTACACAGAACCTGACTCTGGTTAGGCTACAGAACCTGACTCTGGCTAGGCTACAGAACCTGACTCTGGCTAGGCTACAGAACCTGACTCTGGCTAGGCTACAGAACCTGACTCTGGCTAGGCTACAGAACCTGACTCTGGCTAGGCTACAGAACCTGACTGCTAGGCTGGAAGGCTACAGAACCCTGACTCAGGTTGTGTAAATAAAGTTAGGACTATTCTATTTTTCAGCTGTGCTATGCCTAGACCTATAGGCTGGTCTAGAAGTAAGCTATTCCTAGCCTAGTTTGAACTACTGCCGACTGTATACTAATTAGCCTAGAGAGCTTGGGTCATCCTAACCTAATTTTTCACACTTCACCTAAGATTTTAAACGTGTAGGCAAGTCTGCAACCCATGCCCTGAAAGAGGACATCATGCTAACCTAGCATGAAACATTTAATATATCTAAATAATTTCTGTAAAGATATTTAGTTCATTAGTTAATAATTTTTATATCAAGCTAAATATATGTTTTTCCCCTTTCAGATCAAGTGCGGGCAAAATTTAGTAATTTGAAGGGATACTTCATCCATGAATATAAAAATTCAGGCTGCTCCAAGTGGTTCATGGTAAACCAAGCTCCAAGTGGGAATTGTTTGATTTGATGTCTTTTACATGATACAGTGGCTTCACAACCTACATATTCCAGTGACATTAATGAACAAGTAAGAGTATATACATATGTGTATTACATTATTTACATAGCAGTTTAATAATAGGTATAATTACTTGGCATTTAAGAATCAAATTTGCACAATAAACCTGCTGTAGGCCCAGGTAAGCAAAAGTGTAAGGTTAGGTCAGTAAGGTCAATAGAAAAATCTAATATTTTTAGTTAAGTAAAGGGAATTATGCTTGCCCTTCCATAATCTTAAATTATCAGAATTACTAATGCATCATTACCTAAAACTGATCCATACAGCAGTTTATGTTATCAACATATTCATAATAGAGTAATATATATTTTTTTTTTATTTACAGGTAAATCCTATAGATAATCCTCTAGTTATTGAGGTTACTCAAAACACTTTTGATGAATTTCAAATTGGAGAGTCAAGTACGGGTTCTTCAACTCAACCTGTGTCCCCAGCTTTGACCTTTCTAATGGAAGTTCTGATTGGTCTGTTGCACCAGCAACTTCCGCAACTTCATCTCTACAGAACCAAAAAGCAAGTAACAGTAGTAAGAAGGAAGCTACAAAATTCATTTGAGGAAGAATGCTTGCAAACCCTCAAAGAATTGGGCAACACCAGTATGCCTAACGACCTAGGTTTCAGTGTGGAAAAACAGTTGAGGTTTGGATAAGGTCCCTACTAGTAAATGGACAAAAGGTTGCAGCAGCTAGGATTTCCCAAGTCGTCCTGGAAACTGAGCGGGAATATGGCTTACCTGATGATAAAGTAGGTTAACAGTAGTTATCAATTTGGTGCTAAATTCTGTCAGTATTTAATCTCTGGTGGTAATTTGAATTTCAAATACATGATCTGTAAGACCTCAGGCTTTCTAGTCTAATCAAGTTCCTGTAGCTGTAAACATTTTGTATACAATAAAGTTCAGTCTAATCAAGATTGATGTCATGCAGCTTTAAACATTTTCTATGTAATAAAGTTGATTAAAGCAATTTCAGGGTTTGTTTCTCCAGGTATCGCAGGGTACATATTTAAATTCCACATCACTCTTCATAACTTTCTTATAAGTACTGAGGAGTAAATAATAGCAATTGAACAAATAATGAATTTTATTTTAAGATTACTGTATATACAAATGCAAATATTCGAAGGCATATGGGAGAAAATGTCCACTAGTGCATATAGGCTCGTTCATCTTGGAGTGGTACTGCCCCTTCATTATTAAAGTAATAATCCATTAATGTGTTCTACATTTTGGGCATCACTGGTACTACGTCCGCCATGTCCAGGACTACTATCCAAACCACTGTTTGATAAACCTCTCTTATTTCAGGGTGCATACAAATTCTTAGATTGTGCACGGATAGAATTATGTAAAACCACTGTAGCAAACAAAATGTCCTTTACATTGTTTGGACAAGTTTGATAGGTTTGATAACACCTTAAATACTACTGAATGATACCAAAGGCATTTTCTGATATGCGCCTTGCTCTTGACAACCTATAATTGAATATAGTTTTACTTTGTTTAATTCCTTCCTGGGAAAGGTTTCATCAAATAGGGCTTAATTGGGAATGCCTCATCACCAACAATGACATATGGGCTTTGCTTATCAGTGAAAGGTAAGCAACATGATGATGGGATATTTAAAACTTCACTATCTATTGCTTCCTTTAGCTACACCTATCCCAAAACCCCACCGTCGCTGGCTCTTCCATTAGCACCCATATTTACATACAGGAACTTGTAAGATGCATCAATCTAATGCCATCATGATCATACTAAATGACCTTTATAATCATGGAAACCAGCACCAGAATGTGGGGGCTTTGCATTTAGCACCCTTTTCCCATCTAGTGCCCCTATGCAATTTGGAAAATTCCATTGCTGGAAATAATGCAGAGCAATTTCATTCCATTCCTCAGGAGTTGATGGAAGTTTTAAATATTCTGTTTTCATTATGTTGTATATGGCTCTGCATGTCTCTGGTATGAGGGATGAAACCAGATTATGGCTAATCCGAAATTGATACCCAAGGGAAACTTGTGATTCTCCTGAAATGAGAGAAAATTCCCTTAGTAATAGTATAAATATATATATTCCTAATGTACATACTGTAAACCTTGCATTTTTGCCTTGACATATTGTACTACAGCTTATCTGGAATTATCAGTTAATTAATAACCATACTGTCATCAACTATAAAGTTTAAAATATAATAGTGCAACCACAAAATTTACTTTTTTTATTATAAATTGTGTAAACACGCAATTATTTTTAATTATGTTACCCAATTAATAGACAGTATAGCTAGGTTAGGTTAGGTGGTTGTTTGAGATTGGTAATACTTTACTAACTCAGCCTAGGCTACTTTGATGCCTGCCATTAGGTTGCAGTCTAGTCTGGGTAGCCTTATGTACAATTTTATCGAATACCTTAATCTTAATCTTGGCCTTGGCTAACTTATGCCAAGACCAAATTTGTCCTTTCCTCCCCTGAAAATCCAAAAATGTACACCAGCCTAGACTAAACTCTTCCTCCTCATGACTTTTTTCCTACAGGAATCTATCAAACATGAATAGCAACTCAAAAACGAACAGTGTACAGATACAAAATGATCAGCATCTTTCATGCATAACCTAATTAATACACCAAGCCTAGGATATATTAGCCTAGTCTAGGCATAAACAATTCAAGTAACATAGCCTACCTGTTGCTAAATAACGAAGAGTGAGGGTCAATCGCTGTGCAGCAGACACAGCTTTCCTCATTTTAGTATCAGCTTTTCAATGTGAGTGTCACCAGGTTTAACAGATGAGCGAACTGTTCTTTCGTCAATCTAATCCAGTTCTTCATGGCGGACGGCGTCGACCCTGACGAAGAGGTGGGTGGCGGATGACAATTCTGGCGGTGTGAAGGTGGCCGACCTCTCGTGCACGTGCGCTGCAAGGGGCGAACTTGCCGCCACGTCGGAGTCTCTGCAGTGATGGGATGTGGCGATCTTCTGTCACAAGTTCGCCCGGGACCAAGAGGGCTCACCGTAGGTTTTTTCGGCCGCGGATGGGGTGCTGTCGGCTCTGGGGGTGGTTCTCAAACCGAGGAGGACCCACGGCAGCTGATGTTTCCAGTCCTCGGCGGTGCAGCGGGCCATGAGGGACGCCTTCAGGGATCTGTGGAACTGCTCGACCAGGCCGTTGGCAGCCGGGTTGTATGCGTGGTGGTGTGGTGCGTGGTCCCCAGCAGCTGAGCCAGGCGGACCACACCGGACAGGTTGTGATGTGGTCCGGACGCTGAAGTGGCTAACCCAACTGGAAAGCAGGGCCTCGGCACACGCGCTGGCAGTGGCTTCTTGCATAGGTGTGGCTGGCGGGCCACCTTGTCAAGCGGTCTACCACCGTCTGAGGTATCTGGACCCGCCTGACGGGGAAGGGGGCCGATGACGTCGACATGAATGTGGCGAAGCGGCGCTCTGGCTGCGCGGAACCGCATACCCGTACTGCGTGTGACGACCCACCTTGCTGGTTTGGCACTGCAGGCACTGTTTCGTTTCCAGGACGTGGCGCCCTTCTGCACCCTGCGTGCCAAACACTTTTTGAGAGCAACTTGGCCATGGTTCTGCCAGAGGATGTGAGAGGCCGTGGAATTATGTCAAATACCTGGCGGCGCGTGGAGGGCTGGAACCAAGGGGGCGGGGCTGACCCGTACTGATGTCGCAGAGGACACTTGGGCCTCCGGGGCGAGGTCACGTCCCGCCACTTAAGGGACGTGATGGCGGTGCGGTAGGCCGGGGTTTCTGGGTCAGCGGCCTGTTCTCTGGCGAGGTCTTGGTAGTTTACTCCGAGCTGCACTGTGTTCAACTCGACTCTGGAGAGGGCGTCTGCCACAGGATTTTGCTGCTGGGGAGGTACATGATGGAGCAGGTGAATTGGCTATGGCTGAGAGGTGGCGGTGCTGCCTGGAAGACCATGCGTCCCTTGCTTGGTGAAGGCGTGAACCAATGGCTGGTGTGGAAGGGCGTCCTCCAGGAGGAACTTGAAGTGCCGGATCGCGCAGTACATCGCGCAGAGTTCCCTGTCGAAGGTGCTGTAGCGGGTTTCTGCAGGATTGAATTTCTTGCTGAAGAAGGCGACGGGCTGGGCGGCGCCGTTGATGACCTGCTGTAGGACAGCACCACATGCGATGTTACTGGCATCCGTTGTTAGCTGGAGAGGTGCCTTGGGATCCAGTATATACATATATATACTGTATATATATATATATATATATATATATATATATATATATATATATATATATATATATATATATATATATATATATATATATATTACATAGACATATATTTGATTATAGCAATATATATATATATATATATATATATATATATATATATATATATATATATATATATATATATATATATATATATATATTACATAGACATATATGCATATAGCAATATATATATACTTTTGATTTTAAAGTGCAATAAAAATAATAAATTGATAAACTAAACTTTTAAAATCATTGACCTTATGATTTTATATGTATGCTATAACTACACATAATGGTGCAATGGATTAATATATTAATCATATAATTAATATACACGGGTATATATTATCGTATAGAATACCCTGCAAAAGGGTATTCTTTACCTGCAATACACCCTAAAGTAAGGTATCTCATATATGTTATACCCTTTGATAAAGGGTATATTGTAAAGGGTATATTATAGTTCTTATATACCCCGATAGGGTATGCTATTTTAACCACTAGAAATACCCTTTTTCTACCCCTTTTATACCCTTAATTTTTTAGAGTGTAAGGGGTGAGGGTAATGAAGATAACAAGTTCTGCATTTTAAACTGACTGAGATATTCAGACTATTAGCAGCACTGCACATTGAATAAATAACATCTTAACGTATATTAATTTTCAGGTCAAAACCTTGAGCCGAGTAGGTATTATAACGTGTATTCTGTCAGACGAAAAAAAAAAAGAAACGTTTAATCAGCAATTAATGGAACGGAATAGAATATAAAATTTGAGGCAAAGACTAGCTCATTGACCTATAAGGCCATTCACGCTGCAAGGGAAATTAAGAGTAAAAAGGTTTTGAAGGTGAAACAGGAAGAAAACCTTGCAGTTGCATTGTGAAGCAAGTGTTAGGAGAGGGTGGAAAGTAGGATGGGAGAAAGAGAATGTGAACGAAGCATCAGCAATTGATGGAGAGGAATGGATGATTAGCATAACGTTATTAGAAATACTAATTAAGACAAGGGCAAAGGAGAGACAGCGAGTAGATTGTGGCACAGTTAAGTGTTACGTGGGAAGTAGGAAAGAGCATCCATAAAATAAACCATTTGACGAGTAAGCGTGAGAGTTTATTACGTATCATACTTTTTCCCTCTGGTGTATCGAACATTTTATTACATGTATCGGTTTGAATAGCACGGCTATTGTGCTCATGAATATGCTGTAGTTTGTCTGACATTTTCAGATCTTGTGAGGGAAGGAACCTCATATGACTGTAAGACTTCTGATTATGTTTTTATTCTTTTATTTATCATCTGAATGTTTCCGGTTTCATTCTTTTCTTCTGATTTTCATTTCTGTTTGAATTACATCTTTCTCTTTAAGAGCAAGAGAGTTCCATGGCTATGGGATTTAGGTGCTCTTTGACTGTACTATTATTGTGCTTTCAAGATTTTTACTCTTAAAATTTTGATAATGAAACACTGACAAAATAGATAATAATTCATTTTTATACATTTTCCCTATATCCATCACGATCTGTATCGAGATTTCCATTAGCACCTTGGGATGCAGCTTCTCTGTGACTTAACATATATTTCTCATACACCGGGTCTATAAATCCTGGCCAGTTACACTCTTGCACTGAGAGAGAACGTATTAGTCCCAGTAGCTTTGACATTTCATGAGATGCAATTTCCAAGGATTGTTATTTTTATTCAAATTCATGAGATTACTTGGCCTTTTGTTTCATATATTCTGTGACATTGGGATAGCGTTTCCAGACAGTCTTTTTGTTCTCCAGTGTCACAGTCCTCTTTGCATTTCTCATTTATGACAGATTTATTAACTCCCGCCTACGTTCCCACCCCGCGGAAATATTTATTTTCAAAAGGGTTGTGTGAAACGGTGCGAGTGGTATTCCTATAAATAAACAATAAAGTCTATTAGTTAAGAAACCAAACACGAATATTGTAAAATGGTTAAAAGAACAAACTTATTTTTAGAGTTAACAAGCATTTCGTAGGGCTGGACCTTCACAAATCCCAATGAGGATTGATTTGAATATTGTTTAACCCTTTACTTATTCAGAACATGTCATTGCAACGTAAGTAATTTCTTATAGGCATACCATATAACTTATGCAAGCAGTCTTACATACAGTTACGATCTTTATTGTTTCTCCTCCAAGTGAAATGAAATCATTTAGCAATTTCGTTGAATTTTAGCCAAACTATAAAAAAATCATGAACCGAATTGAAAAAATGAAATCATATGTCTCTTCTTTTGCTCTCCTTTGTATTTTACCGGACAAATAAGAGCACACATAAAAGGAGGAAAAGAACGAAAAATAAATTTAATGATTTCGTAGTTGTTGACGATTTGGTTTTATTGAAGAATAAATCCTGGGTTGCTTCAGGATGAAAATGACGGAGATTGAGATTTTTTTTTTTGCTTTGAGCACCGCTGATGCCAAAATCAGGTTAAATTTTATATTTATATTATTCTCACCCCGTAACGATTGCAACGATATCGTAGTTTCCTGTCTCGAATTTATGCCTTAAAATCATAGTTTTCTCCTTCCGTTGATTATTGTTGGGTCACTTTTAACGCAGGATCACAGAGTATGTCTTTATGACGTAGACGCATCGAGACGGTTCAAAGAATATTTCTTTTTTATGTTTTAACGAACATACAGCTATACGGATACTAGCTTTTATAAAGCAGGGAAATTATCTTTGTTATTACTTATTATTATTTTTGCAGTGTGCTCTGTAAATAAAACCTTTTATTTTTATTTTCAGTAGTTTTATCTGGGTTTCACAATTGTGACTAGGCTATACTATGACTGATAGGATTTCATAAAAGACTAGCCTAATTCGCCTTAAGTAATTGCTAAACGACTAATAATTTGTCTAGGTGCAAGTGATTGTGGCTATGCTATACTTTTGTTGAGGTATTCTGTAATTAGCGTAGCCTAATTACATTTAACGTCTTGGGAGACCAATAATTTTAGATCTAGGTGTGAGTGATTCTACCTAGAGTCGTTTTAATGCTGTCTTGATAAAGCTCACATCTGATTTACATCATTTCTTTCTTCCTACAATACTTTTTATAGAGCTATTTTCTAATGATGTTAGTCTAACCTCATTATTTAAGTATAATGCCTATTGTTTTTCCTTTTTGTAACACATCTGGAGTTCAACTTACAATGGGTGGCACTGAACTAAATAATCGCCGAGGAGCCTTTCAATTAGGGTAGAACAATTCCAATTAAGTAAACTGGCAGATGTAACTGAGACTGAATACGATGTTCTCTTACTGGAGCAAATAATTAACTAAATAGAAAAAGCCTTCCAACCACAAAGGATTTTGAGTCTCTCCTTCTCTGACTTCACTGGATCTGATTATGATGCGGATTTGATACTTGGCAATTACTGCTTTGGTAATCAGAATGGAGATAGCCAATTTGAAAGAGAAGAGGAAGTACTTGCAGATCAAGCCATACCACCCTTTTCTACCTCTAATGAAAATCCAATCAGTCCAATTGTATTTACAAACGATAAAAATTGACTTTATCTTTAAATAACATCTGCGGACCTCTTGTCTGTTTAATTTTAAAGGATTTTTTAAGAATGCGCTGAAGGCATACCTCACCTAACAAATACTCAATGCTCTATTTGGCCAGAGAGCTATTTAACGAATGAAGACTTTAATTTAGTATGACAAATTAACATAAGCAGTGAAAACTACGATGCTATGTATGATATTTAGACTGGATATTATGATCAGAAAAGGAAAGATAGATCAGAGATGTAGAGCCTTATAAGTATCACCACAAATAAACCCATAATATCTCGACTGAAAGTAAATGTTGTGAGTCCTGTAAATTCTAATGCTATGCTTCCATGAAATAAAACTGGCTTACCCTTATATATATATATATATATATATATATATATATATATATATATATATATATATATATATATATATGTGTGTGTGTGTGTGTGTGTGTGTGTGTGTGTGTGAGAAAACACAATTGATTTTGCTAAATAACACAAGAAATCGTGACAGGTGGAACTCTGTTGCATTTGTCCATCAAGAGTTGTGAATAAACATAACTTTTCTTTTTGTTCGATATTTGAATCGACAGGAATTCTGGAACGTATTAAATGCTTAAACAAAAGCTAATGCCGTATCCTTGAAAGTGAAGGGCATTTGGGGAAAAATATATTCTATCAGTTTTTCCAGTGAAAAATTTTGCACTATACCAATTCGACTGACATGAAAAGGAAAGACAACAAATCCAGTATTTGGCACGCTGTGACTAGAAATTATACAAACAAAATTGTTAAAAAAGCCAGCAAATGAAGTTCAAGGAACGGAAATGAAAAACAGGTCATTCCTGAAATTGGATCATCCGTCTTCACAGGTCAAAATCTTTTTGCCAAGTGCTCTTTCTAAAAAGTGTTCGAGAGGAGGAAAATTGGGAATCCTTGAGCTTAGCGGTAAAAACGTTCGCTAATCGTTTGGAAATGTTGATTAATGGATGCTCTGGCCAAACCTTTGGAAAACTCATTTTTAAATGGCGAGGTTTCAGGAGGAGAGAGAACTATGTCTATTGTTAGTCGGGGATGTTAACTGGGAGCTTTCTCTTCTCTACTTTGTCACATTCTCTGCACTTACTTACACGAACACCCATATTCACTAAAGTACAATTTTGAGATGAAAGGCTTTGAAGACAGTGAAATAAATATATCATACGTTTTGTGCAGAATATTTTTATCATTTGCATATCTAAGATTTGACTTTTATATATTTAAAGTTTGATGAGTAACCCTGTAATTATGTTTATATTCTTTCCCTGCTACTTGTAACAGAGAGAGAGAGAGAGAGAGAGAGAGAGAGAGAGAGAGAGAGAGAGAGAGAGGGAGAGAGAGAGAGGGAGAGAGAGACTCAGTGCGAACATGCATTGGCCAAAGGGAAACATTCTTTACTGGCAGTAAAAGATTTCTGGCAAAGATAAAACAAAGAAAGAATATTTCAAATCCTAAAACTGCAAAAACACTGTTGGAAAAGACTTTTTGTGTCTAGTAATGTTCGTGTTATCAAAAGAAAAAACTGACGGTCAGTGTATTTTTTCTAACGAAGTCCCACACTGAGATTCACTATTTATAAAATAAGAATATTTCCTAATATAGCCTTCACTGAATTACCCTATTTCCCTTTTTTATATTAATAATAAATATTCTGAAGGAAAGGAAAAAAAAACATACCCATGGTTAAATTCTCATAGGGCTACTCATAGTATTTTTAAGATACAATCTAAAAAAATGCCAATGATCATTTATGGAGTTCTACAAAAGTTCAGCATATCACCACTAGCCTATTACGTAGTGCAGAACGCTGGACTTCATCGGAGACGAAGAAAATAAAAATAAAGGCAAGGCTCAACGTCTGGTAGTAGTTAACTAAATTGTTACCAAACTTTAGAGACCGAACCAGCTTTTGTCGAAGGTAATCCAAATAAAAGAATAAGCTGGTAGCAAATAAGAAAATGCAAACTATTCTGTAGAATTTATGATATTCAACAATCAAATTGTGATACTGGAAATCAAGAGCATACTGTATTTGTTAGAATGAATATTTATCCGTACAGAGGTAAATGATAAATACTAAAAAAATGTTAAATATCCAAATTAACAAAAACTTCGGAAAGAAACAATGAGTAAAATGAAGCTATGATTTGAACATTTCGTTCACAGAAATATCAAATCCTTAATAGATAGCCCAACTGAGTATCATAAAAAGCAACTTTTTCCGACCAGTGATGTCAACAGAGAAGAAAGGTCCTCCTCGCTATTCCTCCAATAATTTGGGCAATGAGTTCCACGTTATAAGTTACTACACCTCGTCTTGAAGATGAATGTAGCTATTATAAGTGAATTAGAAACTTCTCTCGAAACATTTCTCATAATTTTTCTGGTCATATTTCACAAAGTAGGTATCTTATTAAAGTTGTACTGAGAAGGCCAACTTTCTTCTTACGCAGAAGTTGGTCTTGATCACAGGCCATTACGTTTTGAATTTATTTTGTACGTAGCTGTTGATATGCAGCAGGTTCTTAAGTTTAACCTTAGAATTGTGTGTGTGTGGATAGTATGTATGTATACACACACACAGCTTTGCACACACACACACACACACACACACACACACATATATATATATATATATATATATATATATATATATATAATATAATATATATATATATAAATAAAAGAAAAATAAAATTATATATGCATAAATAAAAAATGAATTACTAGAAAATTTTATGGACAGCATGGAAAATTTTCAGAGATACTTGGAGAATATTTCATTAAATCATCAAAATATGGCAACAGCTGTTGACCAAATATATAGTCTGCATACGATTACGTTGCTGTTTTTTCTTCTTTTAAATGGAATGGAGAAAAGTAGATTTCTCAATTAAATAGTTCCTCACGTCTGGATTTCAAACGATGAACCTAGCAACATCAGCTGAATTCAGGGGAGGAGCAAAACTTGTTGAGCTCAATATTTTTTCTCTTAAGCCAATAAACCTTAACTTTTTGCATTGGTCTGAAAGAAACAACTTTGCAGGAGTATTTATTTGGGAATGAAAAATAATGATTTAGATATTACAGATCACAAATCCTTATATTTTAATGTCTTAGGGAGGGCCTACTGTTCTTTCTGTATTCCTTATAGCGTTGGAAAATCTTATTGATTTAATGGTTGATAACCAACATAAAAACTAGACAATGTGGTGCTATCAGAAAAATGTTTTACTTCGAGTAAACTAAAGGCACTGAAACATATAATACCGAAAACTGTTAAAATCTGAGTTTAGTTGATTCTAAGTATTTTGAAATTTTGCTGTGAATACCTGTATTGTGTTATCAGCCTTATCTGCATGAGTTGAGTGTTTTAGGCCCTAAAGCAATAGCTGGACTTATAAAGTGCCAGGTTTATGTCTGTGCTATATATACTGTAGGCTGTCAACCACATCATAATGGTTAACCATTTTTTTTGTTAATGTTACTCTTGTGTGTTTATTAGATTATATCTATCTTTTCATTCAAATTAAAATTGAGCTTGAACACTTTACTCATAGAGAGTCCTATTACAGGCCAGTATTTCCAATATTGATTTTATCATAACCTCTATATGTTAGAAAAGGTGATAAAGATAAACTGCTCATATCATACAGGAAAAAATGGGTTGCATTAAATGGAAAATACTGTTATACATTGCTACACGCTACGTCAATATTAATATTTATATGTTGCGAAAATTTCCCTTTCGCCTGTCAGAAGTAAAATCATTGCTACCAAACATTTCACAGAGAGATACAGATCTTAGTTAGTTACCTACATTTCAGTCTGATAAATGCTTATTTTCCCTCTCAACCCAACACAGCGCCTGGATTCTCTAAGCTATCAGACGTGAAAAAGAGAGAAATGGGAAAGGGGTTTGCATCCCTGACAAATTATACATTAAGATTAAATTCCATTAACAACTGATGTTGTTTTGAAAATAGATGCAGTTATTATAAAGGTATATATATAGGTTTGATATAACCTATATATATATATATATATATATATATATATATAGATATATATGATATATAATATTATATACATGCACACACACACACACACATGGCACACAAAATATAGTATATATATATTGTATATATATATATATATATAATATATAAAACCTTATATATATATATATATATACGCACTTATGTTTTATAGAAAATCGTCTGAAGAAAAATTAATATAAGAATCTTCCGGTCGTTTTTTTCGTTTATCGGAGCTCTTTATAACCTTCTGGCATCAGGATTCTTTAGATTATGCTGTACAGTAAAGTTTAAGTGAGTGTCATTTTGGTCAGTTGACTCAACCTGACAATGGTGACATGAAGCTACATAGCTCTTAATATCTTTACTAAGGCCTGGCCAATAGTCTTCATCATTCTTTTGTATGTCTTGTTGACCCTGAAGTGGGATTCTGCAGAATGAGCGAGGTCTAACAAGGACTGTCTTAGAGGTTGAGGAATGACTATTTGGTGGCAATCCTCCAAGTGCATGGTTAGAATTCAATTTGTGGTGACCTGAAATGCCTGAATGATAGAAAAATATTTTCACATAGAAATATGGCAATTTAGGATTTTCATCTGGAATTCTCACCTTTTTCCAAAGTTCTCTAAGGCTGTCCTCTTTCTGTAGCTCAGTAAACTCTTTCTTACCTAATTTACTAAGTCTAAGGCCTCCATAAGTTCTCCCAGAAGTTTTACTCTCATTTTCAAAACCTGTCCTGCCTGAGGTATTCCTAGTCACAACCTTTGTTACAGCTGGTGGAGATTCTATGGACTTACATTCTTCTTGGATTACAGATCAAATTACCCAGGATCTGAAATAAAAAATTAGTTTTCACCTGTGACCCTGCTAGATCATTGCCCAAGATCAGCTTTACTGGAGACACGGCAAGGCTTGCTCTAACACAGCTACTTTAGCCTTTCCCCTGTAAAGTAAGGACTAACAATTTCCACTTCAGCAAGAGGCAGAGTCCTGGAAGAGGTTAAATCTGAAATGGTTATAAATTCCTTAGTATAAGTTAAATTCTTCAAACTTAAGTCTGCCAATATAGACTGAGAGGAACCAGAGTCTCTGAGGCACTTCATTGAAAGTACCATTTACAGTAACATCACAAATAAATCCTTCAAACGGCTGCAACCCTTCCATGGAGTAGTCACATGGCATGTGCCTGATTGGGCATTTTTACATTCTTTGCTTTTGAAGTTTTTGCACTGGGAAGTGGACAATTTTTGTGGAGTGTGGCCCTCTTTCTTGCATTAGTACAGGATACCTGGGAAGATTTGGGAAAAGGAAGGAAATGATTTGTTAGTTTGACCCTTTTGTGACGTATGGATTAAGTGGTAATCATCAACGAGACTAGCTGCTCTCACCAGTGTTTCACCTTTAAAATGAATGAAGGTTGAGACATAATTGGGCACTTTCCTCAAAAATTCTTCTAAGAAGAATCAAATTCTTAAATGATTCAGAGATTATCACTTACCTGCATTTTCTAACCACTTATTCAACTGCCTATTTTTGACACTACAAAATTCTACAAAGTTTGATTGAAAGTTTTAACAGAATTTCTAAAAAATTGTCTATACCTCTTCATGGTAATGGAGTACGCATCCAAGATAGTTTTCTTTAACACTGTATAGTCTTTTTCACTCACTAGTTGTGAAGCAAAAATGCAGCTTTACCCTTCACTTTTATTCCTGATGAGCAAAGACCAGAATTCTACAGGCCATTTTAAGGTTTCTGCGATTTGTTCAAAGTTCTGGAAGAAAACCTCGGATCTTTTTCTCGAAATCAGGTACAAGCTTACTTGCTTTAAAAACTTCAAACGTAGCAGGAGTGTGGCTTCCTTTCTGTTACTTGAAGAAAGATCCTGGAGTTCTTTCTGGTGTCTTATCTCCGCTTCTCGTTCCTTCTCTTGCTTCTCTCTCGCTTCTCGTTCCTTCTCTCTCTCGCTTCTGCTTCTCTTCTTTTCTAGATAGAGCTCCTGTTCGGTCGTTTCTTCTTTTCCTCTCCTAGCTGCAATTGAAGAAGCCGCATTTTTCTAATTTTGTGTCTACTGGAACAGGCGGAAGTACTCCTGCTGTACTTTGAGTGCTTGTGCTTCTCATCATCTGCAATAATCCCTTGGTGATTAAATAATCACAAAAATATCACCAGTACTTAGCCTTCACATAAGTAGGATCAACCACAATGTCACATTTTGTTGCAAGGTCCTGCAGACCCTGTTTAGCAGTATACCTGAGCAGACAACTTCTTTGGGGTTTCCAACAAAGCTATCTAGATCTGAGGCATTTTTTGAACAAGGTTAATTACTCACTACACAACACTTATGCAAATACAACAACCTACCTTCCTAACAATGAATGGCTTGACTAAACGCGAATACATTAACTTAAACGCGAATACATCAACTTAAAAGGTAATCATTCTAAACAGTATTCGTATTTATAAAATAAAGTTATCAGTAGCTACACATACATTGCTCCTAAGATTACATTGCACGTAAACAA
>NC_089798.1:1447500-1502921 GCF_040412425.1 Macrobrachium rosenbergii | reverse complement strand
ATAACATTGAGGAAAACGCAAAGAAAAGAAGTAAAGTAGAGAAACTAAAACTTAGACTATAATTAGGACCACAGAAAACGAGGAGGCATGACACTAGAAGTAAAGGAAAAAAAAATATATGTAGCAGCGGTAATTACAGATATGTTCGCCTATATCAAACCATGTAGTTATTTAAAAAAGAAAAGAGAATGAACTCTCTAAATCTATGCAATATGAAAATAAATAAAATGTTTATTATCGACCTGTATAAACCCAGTCAGTCCCTGTACAAGAAAATATAAGAAATTAATGCCATTCTATAACATCAAAAAGTCCATAATAAAAATAAAGACGTATCTAAAAAGTACGTAATAAATACAGTAAGAAAGTAGAATGAATAAGAAATTGGGAGGAATATGTACGGTAAAACTAGTTAAAATGAAGGGAAAGATGGAAATGCAGAATTAACAATGAAACGGATGATGATAATGAAAATTACAGTTATAGAGAGAACAAAGACAAAGCCATATATCATAAAACTGACCACCAAGCAATCATCATCATGAAAGCCAAGATAAATATGCATGAAATAGAAACATAAATTAGAGGAGATGAAGGGAGGAAGTGTGTGCTCCCTGTGAAGATAAAGTTAGAGATTGAGCATTTACTTTAGTATAAAAATAAAAGAAATAAAACAGAGAAAATAAGAGGGCAGAAGGTCATTCTGGACATTCTGAGGAAACCGAGTAAGGCGTTGGGAGATTACAAGAGACAGAGCTGAACGGAATGGTTTATGAGATTACGGAAGGCTGAGAAATCTAGATTTGATAAAAAGAAAAGAAAAACGGTTCAATAAAGATGAAGGCGAAAGCTTTACAGTTATCTGCAACGAGATTCTCTCCATCAAAGGAAACCAGTCAGGGAATTAGATCCTCTAAGATACAGGTAGGCTCTGTATCCTAGAGCTCATAAGCTTTAGCCAAGGCGTCTAGAAAGCAAAATATCCTAGGAGGGTTCGTTTTTTTATATCTATATTAAGAAAATCCGGGTGGATCTTTCTTGTTTGTCCGCCCCAGGTGGGGGCGGGGTAGGAAGGGGATCAGGAAGGTAGGGGAGACATGACACATCCACCTTCCTCCTGCAAACCTGTTTGTCCGGCCCGGGTGGGGGCGTGGTAGGTCGAGGTCCGAAGGGTAGGGGAGACGTGATGGGCAGCGCCTGGTTCCAGCGCAGCGTAACGCGCGTCATCAAGCTCGTCCTGAATAATTTAACGCGATATGCAGTTCGTTGTGACTACTATATGACATTTTGAGTACGGATATCAATTCCGTATTTTTTTTTTTTTAACCGTATCCACGTCTTTGAGATATGTCGAGTGCTTTGATCTTTTCCTTCCATAACTGCATCCTGCCTTGTGTTTGTTCTTCGCTGTTAGACTGCGTGTGCTGAACGAATTTTCCCCGCATTTGACCAAATATGAGCGATAAGAAAGAAAAATGTAATATGAATTTTCAAAAGTATGTCATAGCTAATCGTTCAGGATTCCCAGATGACGGGGAACGTCACCGATAAGAGAGAGAGCTCTGCTGATAATGAATATTTTCCATTGTCAGTGTATTTCAACAGGCCATTTATCACTAGGTAAAACTGATTTAATAGGGTGAATTTTTTCCTGACAGCCGATTAATTGTCAATTAAGCTGCAGCAAAATAATCGTTTTCAGTTAATTTAGAAATTTCAGAGGTACAACTGTGTGGAAACAGTAGAGACGCGATGAAAGAGTATTCACATTAGGTTGTTATGCATGTTGCGAGTAAATTGAAGCCTGTCCTCATTTATATTAAACGGCCAGGATTTATACTCTTTCATTTTTCACTATGGTACGGCTGCATATACATAACGCGTGTTACTGTGATTTTAAACACACACACACACACTGAACGTCACGAGTTCTCGTGTTTGGCGGGTCGAGCCCGTGAGACGACGGACTTCTAATCAACTATTAATTTCCTTTCGGTATACACACACACACACACATATAAATATATATATATATATATATATATATATATATATATATATATATATATATATATATATATATATATATATATATATATATTATTTCGAAGTAGAGCAGGTGGATATTAAACGACATTTGTAGCTTAAGGCTTGTATATAAATACGGTGATGTGATAACAATTCACACACACACACACACACACACACACACACATATATATATATATATATATATATATATATATATATATATATATATATATATATATATATATATATATATATATGTATATATATATATATATATATATATATATATATATATATATATATATATATATATATATATATATATATATAAAATGGTGCCACAACCTCGATGACTTCTTGAATGCCGCTCACTTTCCTCTGAGGATATGCTTATTGGTTCGAATTTAAAATTTCACCTTTCCCGTTAGACTTTGTCCCCTTTCACGAGAGGCTCCAGCGAAGATACACTATTACACTTAGCTACTTAGATTAAAATAGAACTAGCTCAGCTAACGTATATATATACACCTATCTTATTCAAATATTTTACTTGAGCTGACTGGATCCATTCACGCTACGGTATCAGTGGTTAGCAGTTATTGTTTCTAGTGTTGAAATTATATGTAGAATCTAATGGTCACATTTATCAGTGATCAGTTTACTGTTAATTTTCAAAATGACATCTTAACTGCTCGACTTCTTTGCACTTCTTTGGATATGCTTATCGCTGTAAGCCTAAGTCTGAGGGAGAAGAAAAATGAAGAAGCTTTTACCTCTCGTAGCAGTATTCTGCCCCTAGAACGGGAGGTTCAATACCAACTCACTATCGCAATTTACTCAGACGACTGGTATATGTATGCCTGAGTGAACTACAATTATATTCGTCTTTGTAGCAAAGCATGCTAGTTCACCGTCTGAGGAACACATCGTGCATTGGACCGAAGTCTGACACAGTATGACAAAGTTTCTTCGCTTACACAAAGTTCGGATTTAGTCTCTCAGCAATTTGCGTATCCCAAAAAGGACAAGGAACTTGATAATGTAAGACAGCAATCTTTGAACCTGTGATAAATTATTTACTTTTAACCTGCATTATGGATATGGCTTGGACATGTCCGACGCAATATCCCTGGCAGAATTGTGGCTAACAGTACAAGCTAGGCAACAGTGGGCGCTAAGAGACAACTACTTGGATGAGAACTATAACTATATATATATATATATATATATATATATATATATATATATATATATATATATATATATATATATATATATATATTTATATATAACACTGTGTGTGTGTATATATATATATATATATATATATATATATATATATATATATATATATATATATATATATATATATATATATATATATATAACGTACTACAATTTCCAAAATACTTTGAAAACCATCTTATTCGGTTTATTGCCTCAATTTGTTTAGTTAACATGATATTCCAACCAAAGCCGGACTAACAAGCAACCTATTTCTACGCGCCCTGAGGACCTGCTCCCACAAATGTAATTCGTAAGCAACTGCCTTCTTCCAAATAACCCGGATGCGTCATTGAAAAGATGGCTTATAAATCGTATCAAGATTTCCTCGTACCCCAGAAAGAGGCCAAGAAAAATATGCCACAAAAAGATAAAAATCTTATACCTGGATACCATTACGAAGATTATTGGATCTCTGGCAAGAAACAATCCTCTTACATCAGCTACCCTTCCACGATGAGACATTTGGTCAGCAACGTTTATGGGAAAAGCGAACACTTATTAATATGTAGAGACTAATATACCATGAGATGTAATGATTGCAACAAGTCTTGTTTAAGTTTCATTGGAAACAAATAAAAAATACGCCGAAGTTTCTTCGGCGTAATCGAGATTTCTGCACAGCGTATAATCAAGGCCGCTATGGCTAACTTTAACCTTAAATAAAATAGAAACTACTGAGGCTAGAGGGCTGCAGTTAGGTATGTTTGATGATTGGAGGGTGGATGATCAACATACCAATTTGCAGCCTTCTAGCCTGAGTAGTTTTTAAAATCAGAGGGCGAACAGAAAAAGTGCGGACAGAAAAAAGTGCGGGCGGACAGACAAAGCCCGCACAATAGTTTTCTTTTTAGAAAACAAAAAAACACATTTCTTAAAAAAAAATCGAATACAAACGATTACAGTTATGAAGGTAACACCAACCACAGCGTTTAATTGAGTCAATTCGCAAATTACTTTGGAAGGACGTGTCGTCTCAAAGGTCACATGCTCGAAGTTGTGTTAATTAAGCACTCAAACAACACGAACGTGCCTCAGGGATCATGGGAACAAGCCATGATCCAATATACATATTTGGATCCGATTTTAAAGAGGATCAGACTTCATCTTCTCGTGTTAGTCGGAAGCTGACAAACTTTATATCCCATATCGGCATATCCATCAGAAGTTTATCGTATGATTAGCTCTTGTTTTTACAAACAAAATGGACACTAAAATTATTTCATTAGCGGGCAGATATACACATCATACACACACACATACATACACGTATATACAGTATATATATATATATATATATATATATATATATATATATATATATATATATATATATATATATATATATATATATACATATATACATATATATATATATATATATATATATATATATATATATATATATATATATATATATATATATATATATATTTATATATATATTTATATATATACATATGTATATATATAAATAAAGATAAGATATACGAAGGAAAGGGAAACACTGGAGTTCCTTTCCTTCGTGGATTTTATTTTTATTTGTATATATTCATCACGTTCCATATTTTCGTGATTTAGTTATATATATACACATATATACATACATATATATATATATATATATATATATATATATATATATATATATATGTGTGTGTGTGTGTGTATGCATATATGTGTATATGTATGTATATATATATATATATATATATATATATATATATATATATATATATATATATATATATAAATATATATATATATATAACTAAATCAGAAAATATGGAACGTGATGAATATATACAAATAAAAATAAAATATATATTATAAAAATAAATATATATATATATATATATATATATATATGTATGTATATATATATATATATATATATATATATATATATATATATATATATATATATATGTATATATGTATATATGTGTGTGTGTGTGTGTGTTTGTGTGTATACAAATATACATACATACATACATAATATATACACATATGTCTGTGTCTATGTGTGTATTGTGTATATATCTGTACGGTGAAGAAATAATAATAAGGATTTGACACCTGGACACCTCTATTTCTGAGGATTTCATTACATTCAGGAATAAACTTCAGGAAAACAAACTATTTGTGGACTTTAAATCTGGAGAGGAAAAAAAATGATATATATAAGAAGGGTTTGTTGCAACGAAATATGGTCGCTTTAGTTTTCTGTGAAAGAAAACTATTGAGATGCCTATTTGTCTGTCCGTCCTCACTTTTTCTCTCCGCTCTCAGATCTTAAAAACTACTGAGGTTAGAAGGCTGCAAATTGGTATGTTGATCATCCACCCACCAGCCATCAAACATATATAATTGCAGCCCTCTAGCTTCAGTAGTTTTTGTTTTTATTTAAGGTTAAATTTAGCCATGATATTGCTTTGGCACAGTTATAGGTGCCAACAACACGGATCACCACCGGGTCGTGGCTGAAAATTTCATGGGCCGTTGATGAGAGTTCCCTGGAACGTGGCTGAAGGTTTCATATAGCGTTATACACTGTACAGAGAACTCGATTGCGCCAAAGAAACTTCGGCGATTTTTTACTCGTTTGACATCTGCATTAGTATAGATCATGCGTGACGGAGCGAAATGAGATTTCGAAATTTTAGAAATTCTGCTTTGGGAAAACATCAATGACTGTAATCAGCAAATTTTAGCGTTTACAGACAAGTGCGAGTATAACCCGAAATCTGACGCAGACATTAGTCGTAATTTCGGAATAAGGTTAGCTGTACTTTTCTCAGAAGTAAAGAAATAACGACAGAACTAATATATATATATATATATATATATATAATTGCCTAAGTATATATATATATATATATATATATATATATATATATATATATATATATATATGTGTGTGTGTGTGTGTGTGTGTGTGTGTGTGTGTATGTATATCTGACTCACATCATTATCGAACCTCGGTCCCTCAAATGAAAGGCCAATTAACCCAAAAAGACAAAGGCCATAAAAGAAGTTGAAACCTAAGTACTTCTGTACTGAGGTTTCTCTTGTTCAGGCTGCCGCCTAGCCTACCAGCGATGAGAGTCAGAAATTTACTTCTGTGAAAGGCGTGCTCCTATGCTGATTAGTCCCATCATATTCACGTTGAATTATACTACAAATTGGCTCGCTAGTGAATCAGGAAGTTTGGTAAAATTCGGTGGTATATTAGGCGACAGCCTCCCCAGGAAAACTTTTATAAAGAACTACTTAGATTCCCACCTTCATGACCTTTGTGGGTCAATTGGTAGCACCTAGTCTTTCATATGAGAGATTGGGTTGCGATCCCAATGTGAGTCAGAAACTTATTTCTGTGAAACACGTCCTCATGTGATTATATATATATATATATATATATATATATATATATATATGTGTGTGTGTGTGTGTATGTATGTATGTATGTATATATATATATATATATATATATATATATATATATATATATATATATATATATATATATATATATATATATGTATAAACCTATTTTCTAAGTCTTTACTGTGCACTAATGGGAGTGAAAGACGAGAAACTTATATAAAAGTCTAATTTTGGAAGGTAGAAGTAATTATATAAATCAGTATAAATTATGTTTTTGGCCAGATTCATTTTTTGCCTTTCTTTTAAGAGTAACATTGAAAAGAGCATCCTTCTCTAATACGAAACTGGACTGACAATAATCAAAGGTAAATGTCGCAAAGATCTTACAATTGTTTTGTGTATCTTCGTCTATTTATTCTAAAATAGTCAAATTACTAAATGAAGTCCTTGTTGGAAAGCATTTACGATAAAATTTTGCTTAATTGGAAACCAGTCTCGTCATTGTGCTGCTACTATTAGCTTTTAGCTAAGATAATTGTTCAATAATTTCAACCGATCATTCATAAAGTAATTAGCGTTGCCCCGGTCTGTGTGACTACGTGATCCTTCAGTACATGGAATATGCCCTTCAGGGTGTTGTCTAATCCTGTAACACGAAGAGAATGAAAAATGCAATAGTGCTTCGCTGTTGGTCGACTGCTTTTGACGGGTTGACATAGACTTAGGTAATTGAGATCCTTGAGAGACTAAGTTATCCGCTAATATAATAAAATCCGAGTGGACCTGATCTTGTTTGTACTCCCCCTTGTGACAGTAGGGGAGACATGCCACAACAACCCACCCCCTGCAAACCGGTTTGTCTGCCCCGGATGGGGGCGGGGCAGGTAGGAGAGCGGGAGGGCAGGCAAGACATCCACCCTCCTGCAAACTTGTTTGTCAATCCCGAGAGGGGGCGGGGTAGCTAGGGGATCGGGAGTGCAGGGGAAGCTATCCATTTGCTTGTACTCGCTTCGGCCTTTATCTGAGGGGTTTTACAAACAGGGTACTTTCCCTATTGTCTTGGGAATGCCGTGCCCCGGCGAAAGCAAGGGAAGTCATTAAAATGAGTCCTGATCCAAGGAAGGAGGCTTTCCGCCCCATGAAATGTCCCGCAAGAGCGAAAGGTGACAAGTCAGTCGAGGTTTTATCTTGTCTGGGCCTGAAAGGACTACTATAGCTTTCTCTGAAACTCTGCCTCCAAGGGTCTCGCTCTTCCAATGAGACTGATAAACGGATTACCAGTTATTATCTTATCAAACCATTGTTGACCTACTTCATCCACATTTACTAAGGTGAAAAAGGATGAATTCATCTTTTATAACAGAAGTCTCTTCACTAGAACGCCCACAATACAGATGTCAACCGCACGGTAGCTGTGAATTTTCACTATTCTATGCCATATTTTTACAGTACACTATATTTTAAAGAGTAAATTGTGTTTTGTGTTAAAGAACTAACCATTCTTATATTCGTCTATGGTGATATATATTGTTGTCTTATTAAAGATAAGACCTGTGAAAAAAAGACCGTCATTAATATAAAAATGTTGACATCCTGCCTTCAAGAAAAAGTTGTTTCAGGTTAAGAGTGGAATACTCCCAAAAATTTAAGTTAGTCTATTGTTGTTAAGGCATCATCTTTCTGTTTAGATAGATATGGTACCTTGGTTCTTTGTTTATATTTCTTTTTGAAAAAGGAAGACATAGACGAGTCCCTATAGTTTTTTTTTTTTTCAACAGAACTGATGGGACTAATCCGATTCAGTGTGGCCCTGTTTTCGCCACAGACAAGCTATCAGCGAAATGAGCAATAAATATTGCCTGTCGTATGAAAGAAGTAACTGTGCATTTTTGAGAATTATCCAGAAGATTTGTCTATAAGATCGTTTGATCTTGACCTCTCCCATTGTACGGTCAAGATACGAGTCTTTTTTTCTTTTTTCCTTCGTTACCAAAGAGAGTTTTTTTTTTTTTTTTTTGTATTTACGCGTACTCGCTGGTTAATATTTTTTCCTCTTGGATATAAATGGTAGTAACAGCACCATTACTGAATTACGCTCACCTTCTTAGAAAAACTTGGTGTTCCAGTTAAAATTGTATTTTTGTCCTGTTTGAAATGTGTGTTCTGTTTGAAATTTTTACCCATTGAAGTTGTTCCAGTTGCACTTGTTCTCATTAAAAAGATGGTCCCTCGATATTCTGGAGTTTCGCAGAGTCTCGAGTGTTTATTTCTCTGCGCTTATTCTTTGCAGTTCGTAGACATGAATTTTATTCATATTCTGTCTGATAAATTGTTGTATATACCATTCTGATAAATTGTTGTATATGCCAAAGAGAAAGAACCGGTGAGAGCATTTAACAAGAAAGCGGACTCTGTACTCAGTACACAGTTTATTTTAGTTTTGGTTGTAAGTTACCTCTTAGTTTTTGTTCATAATGATTACAGTTGGGTCACATTTTCACTGTAATTGCTCGCAAATCCTTTGTTAGGGGTTCAAGGTTGTCTGATTCATTGTTAAAATATTTATGCCCCGAATCATGTCCTCTTTTACTTTATTTTCTCATGAGGGCATTATCCTTTAAGAATTTATTGTTTTCATAGACAGAGACATGACTTCTTTTTAAACGACGACACTGTCTATTCCCCTTGTTCCTTGCTAAATGCAATTCATGGTACTTCTTATCTGATTCCATTGTTGCGGTATTTTCACCACACAAATTTCCTTTTTTCATATCAAGAGGTACATTATGGAAAATTATTTTCGAAACATAACAAAACATTTCCGATATAAATGTCCCTTGGCGTGGGAAAATATCAGTATGAAATTTCTTTCTGCTGGTGGTAGAGAAATTATATAAGCTGTGACAAATTCTGATGTTGAGCAATCTAATACATTATTGGATAAGACAAGAGTTATCATAACTGAATGGAGTTTCGGGATATCTTTATAAATCCAAAAATGTAATTTCCTCAGAAATATATCTCTTGATTTCCCAGTGGCTTCAAAGATAAATGGGAAAACAATAGAATTATACATATCAAGTTCTGCTGTAAATATCTGGTAACTGAAAGACCAGAGTAAATCTGGACGATTAACTAAAACTAAATGGAAATAAAAATGAAATTTTAAAGATTTATGCATTACCCAGGATAAATAAGGTTGATTTTGACTGACATGTTTCATGCACATTTAAATCGAATTTAATTCTATATCAGAAACATTTTAAACTGTAAACCATATTTTTTTAGAGGTAGATTCATTGAGGTTTAATACAAATCTTTTTCATCTGAAAGAACATTTTAAGAAAATAAATACGCTTGGATTATGATCCTTATTTCCACATATTTAAGGATCATTTTGATATGCAACTAAATCGTCTATTTTTAGTTTAGACTACGGTGGTGGGTGGACTTGAATAAGATCAGCCTCGAGCAGTCATACGAAAAGAGGATGGAAAAGTACATCATTCATAATTTGATTAATATGTGTATTAGATATTTACTGAGAATTTAGCATAAAGAAACATTTCTGTGGCAATACAGTTTATATTACATTTACTAAAATTATCACGAAATATTAGAGAAAAATGGTAAGCAATGGCGCTTAACTCAGGTAGGCTATAATCTACTGATTTTCTAAGAAACGGAAGCTCATTACGCTTGGTTTTAGAATAAGAAAATAAAGATTTTTAGATGGCACTCTGATTAAATTCCTCCCCTCTCCTCCCCCTCCCCCTTAAGTCTCTTACACCCACATTTTATTTTGAGATATATTACAAAAAATTATTCGTCCATTTTCTATGAACAGAACAGCAATTATGTTGAAGCAAGGACAATAAGAGTAGGAGGCAATTTAATAAGTGCAATGTAAGTCGTATTCTTAGACAGAAACTAGAGCAGTAAAAAAAATTAAGAAAATTACTTTTGTATTCGCTTTGCAATTGTTGGTTACTGTTTTCGTTGCTTCGATAGACGAAGAAAAAATTATTATGAATAATCAAAGATTTAGACACGATAAAAGTTAATGTATTATTTTACATTTTTACTTACTACTAACATAGAACATAAAGAATTATTTTTGATCACTAATTTTTAATGAAGAACGAGACTCTTGAAGACTATTAGCCGGATAGTGATTTATTTGAACTATCATTCATTCAGTGCCTTAACAGCCTGATTTTATTTTACTTTGTGATGGTCAGTCCTGCAATACTTTTTTCATTATGTATAAAAATAACTGACAATTCTTTGAAATCAATAACCGATTCTGCAGTAAAAAAAAAAACGAGTCACTGTCATTGGCCTTTGAATCACTGATTAGTTTAAGACTGTATGATAATGCGGATAGCTTAGTATGATTTTATGAGACGGTCAATTCTTTTATTTCATAAGATTAAAATTTACTGGTATGCAGTACAGTATACACTAGTTTAACGGAGGAACTTAATAGGTAATGCATAGTTTTAAAAAATGGTTATCCTCTTTGAAAAGTATCCCCCAAATATTTGTGCTGATTAATGTGGATTATTATATCGCCATTTCGAAACTGACGAGAAACAGATCACCTCAAGGTTAGGAGGAAAGACTGAAGCGGTGTGGTAGATAATAAGGTCATTCTTGGTGAGACATGTGTGAAACAACTTAATTGCTAGTGATGGACAGTGAGATAAGAAGCGGAATAACCAAGAAGAGGTTGATGAGATCAAGAACGAAAATATGGGATCTAAAAGAATACAGTGTGAGCAGAATAAGAGGTATGTATGGAAAAAACATCAAGCGGGAATAGATTTATGAGAAGAGGGAACTGGGGGACCAAAATACACTTGGAATGATAGAGTACAACGCGTGTGAAAGGTCCAGAGGATCAGCTGTACGCACAGGTAGCCATGAAGTATCAAAAGCAAAAAAGTGGTTGTGAAATAGAGTGGTTCAAGATTCAGTTAGGCAGAAGTCTAGGGCTTTCAAGGATTGGAAGGCGAAACTTGTGCGAGATGCCGAGGAACGATATCTAGGAGAGCAGAGAGAAATTAAGACTTTGGTCATAGCCATTGGAAGTCGTATAGAGAGTTGAGTAGGAAATTCACAGGATACCAAACTCAAGGAAAACGCCAAGGCAAGATCTTGTTCAACCAGGTGTCAGCAAAGATAGAGAAGTATATTTTTTACCTAAAGATGGTGACAAAACGACGACGATCAGATTATTAAAAGCACATCTTAAACACAGAAAATGAAACATGGGGTTTGGAGGAGGTGGAAAGGGTTGAGGGACTGGACATAGAGTCTACAGAAAGGAGAAGGTTTTAAGTAAACTGAAGTATGTCAAAGTTCTAGGTCCATTAATGGTGCAAATTGAAATGATGAATGCACTTGGTATAGACAGGGATAGTGGAATTACGAAGGGTAATCTGGGAAGAGGGATTAGTACTAAATGGCTGGGAAGAACATCTAATGGCAAATGTGTATCAGCAGAAGGGAGATATTAACGAGCAAAGTAATTATAGAGAAATCAGACTAACAGAATATTTGTTGAGATTTTTCTAAAGAATACTCGATAAGAGATTACGAGCAACTGGGAAGATTGTTGAAAAGCAGTATAGTTTCATTAGAGGGGGAGGTACAGATGATTCTAATTCTATAATATAGCAGTAACATGAAAAAAGGCTGGAATGTAATGGGAAGCTCTACGGTGCAAGTATAAACTTAGGGAAGGCATTTGTTAGAAGTTAAAGAAAGAGGAAAGTATCAGAAAGGTTGGTAATGTTAATTGAAATGACACATGAAAGAACAAGGACTTCGTAATAACAGCCTTTGACAAAACAGAAACGTCTGAAGTTAGAGTTTGTTTACATCAAGAATCGGCCCTTAGTCCATTTCTGTTTGTACTGGTTATGGACGTATTGAGTGGAGGAATTAGGAACGAAAATCTACAGGAATTATTATATGCTGATGTGGTGATTACAGCAGAGACTTAAGAAAAATTACAAAGAATCTGTTAAATAGGGTAATATAAAGGTAAATGTGGGTAAAACTGAGATTAGGCGTGCAGCAAGCAAGGAAAGATAGGTAAGTTATAGAAGACAGAAAAGGCTCAGAGAATCTCAAATACTTACAATCTACTTTTATCCAGGACGGAGTGGGTAAAGCTGTGGTTGGAAGCAGGATGAAAGTAGCTTGGAGAAAGTGGAGGGAAGTGGCAGGAGTAGTGTGCGACAAAAGAATGCCAAATAGGCCGAAATAAAGATCTACTAGACCATAATCAGACCAGTGATGATGTATGGTTCAGAAACATTGGCATTAAGAGAGGGGAGGGGGGGGTGAAGAAATAGACGCTGGAGCAAACAGAAATGAGGATACTTAGGTGGGTCTTGGAGATTTTGCTGCATAAGAGGGTAAGGCGGGATGAATAAGATTGCTGATGTAATGAGAGTCAAGATCGATATGGTATAGGCAGTTAGTACGGATGAGAGTAGACGAAGGAGTCAAGACGCCTTGTGTGGAACCTGTTGGGGGCAGAAGGTCAAGAGGGAGGTCAAGATGGCATGATACAGTGAAGGAGGACATGGAGAGTGAGGAACTGGAGGAGGAAGTTATATTTGGAGAAAATGGATCAAGCCAACTGACACCTTAGCTAAGGGATAGCAGTGGGGATGAAGAGGAAGATTTTCAGTTGTTACCCCAAAAAGACATCAGTTATTAATGAAGTTATTATCTGAAAATGAGATTCTTTTTAAAGTAGTTTCATTAAGGATAACTGGTGATGAACAGGCCTGATTTTATATATCATCTTATATATTTTCATGACTGTTTTCTTTTCCGTAGGACATAAATTATTCAGGAGTGTACCTATATTCATTTCATCAGTGTCACTCATTAAGGGTTAGACACATAGTGGTATTTTCATTTATTACAAATAATTAAACATAGCCTACATCCATCTCTATGCAGAGGGATGCGGACAAAACAAAAACTCATTACTCAATGGAATAAGGATATATTAAGATGTGGCATTACCATATCATCATCATTGTTACTGTAGATTGGCTAGACCTTTTTCGCTTCAAACTGCCTTGTTGATGCGAAGTTCACATTTCTGTTATTAAGATGGCAGTTAAAGGGCTGGATACCGTTAGTTTCCAGGGGCATGGCTCTTTGTACATCTCTCATGAGGAGTGTCAATACTTTCTGGCCAGACTCCTGTAGTTTAAGCAGTAGTATATGTAAAATATCAAGGATGCATTGATGGTAATTGTCCAGTTGATCAGGGCACGAAATCGGCTTGGAGAGGTGCAGCATGGGGACACAAACGTTGGAATTGGCCATTAGATTTGGTAATCAACACTTATTATCTTGAAGGGGTTATGCACAGGTGAGGTGGGGTTATTTTTCATCAGCACGTTTGTTTCTCATTATTCCTATTATGAATGACGTTCTGGTGGTTTTACCCTATGATGTAAGTGATGATAATGTCCACAAGGATTCCCTCATCCTCCAAATCATTAGTTATATGCACTCCATAAAAGCTCTTTTCTGGCAGATGTCCTATTCTTCAGTGTGAAGGGAGGACACTTGCATGAAAAATGAATCGATGGTCTTTTTCATTTGGCGACTAAGGTCAGGGATAAGGCAACCAGTATTATTCAGTCCTTATTCTTGCCAGTCTTTTTATAGGTATTGTGTCAAGATTTACTCTCATTACATACGCACCAATTACACTAGGGCTTGTACCTCACAGTCCATATGCTCTGCCCATTGAGACATAGATCCTTGTCTACCTGAGTTATAAGAACAAAATAAAATAAGTTTCTCCTCTCCACTCCTCTCACAATTATAGAGGAGGATGCTGCATTCTCAGACTTTCTGTGAAGATGGATGATCTCGTCCTGGTTATTTTCCATATCACCCCATAGCCATCCATAAGGGAAGCAGTTGCTAAGCTATATGTGGGTGATGAAAAACCTATTTTGTGCATAAATCAAGTGGGGATCTAACGGCGAGCTTAGTGATGTCTAGCTAAAGGGTGATGTAATCCCATCCATTGATATGTTTATGAATACGGATTCCCCACCCAAGGGCACCACGTAGATGGCTGCTTTTTACGGTTGGTCCTGGTACTGAAAATGATAACTGATGATCACTTTTGAAGTAAAGCCTTTACAAATAACAACTACTAATACTGGGAAAACGAGAACCATCACTTTCAGCAATTGTGTCTAAAGGTTAAAGGTACCGAAATTTACAAGCATCCAGGAAACCTAGAAGCATACTGCATTCCAATAATGCACAATGTATTCTAATAATGGGATGTCAGCAAGTGTCTAGATTCAAGGAATTAATATTAGCAGTTAACGATAATTTTTTTTAACCTAGAAGCGCACTGAAATATCGAAATTTGCTGTAATCAGACCTCTCACAGACTTTGGAATAAGTACGGCAATTTTCACTAAATATAACTTAGACCTAAAAACAGAGAGATGTTTTGCAATTTAAAGAATTTTATTCAACACGGCTAGAAACAGGATGATTTGTGTCAACCGACAGCTGTTTGACTCAGTACCTTTATGATGCATCTCACTTTTTTCCTCAGGCTAGGTAAGAATTTACCATTATTGGTTAATAAGGAGATTTAGTTTAACCTAAAGCTACTTTAAGTAAGGAAAATTTCAATTTGCCATTTGGCATAAGTACGTGTTTAGCCTTTTGATTCTATATAATATACGTAACTATCTACAACAGGACTCTTGTAAATGCAACCAGCTTCTGTTTATACTAGCCTTGACGTCTTCCTTTAGCTTGGGAGGGAACTTTGTTTGCTCATCTCATTGTAAGAGCAAAGGGATTATTTATTCAAAACCTGTGCCTGGTTCATTAAGAAGTCCCCATGCTCTGAATGCACGAACGCCACAGAGAGCATTATGAGTGTAGAAAAATAATCGTAGCAAACATTATTTCCTGTGTATTAAGAATATAAAGAATAAACTCCCAATATCCTCTTGTCCTCCAGGATTTCTCTCTCTCTCTCTCTCTCTCTCTCTCTCTCTCTCTCTCTCTCTCTCTCTCTCTCTCTCATGCATCTTATGTAGATATTAAGAGCTAGATGCGAAGACAATATCATCAGTTTGCTCATGATGGACTAGAAAAATTAATTAAAATGATCGGAAAGAGGAAACAATGTTCACAGTTTCGTTTCCATGGAAATGATACCTATCAGAACTCTAAATTTGATGGTTCAAGCAGATGTGTAAAACATTTCAGTACCTATTTCAGTGTTTTCATCACACTATATAAACCTCATTTATCTTAATATGTATGGCACTTGGTGCATCAGCTTCAGATTTTTTCCCCTGTAATGCGATATTCAGTGTTATGACATACAGTGATCAGAAGTGTTAGCTTTAACCTTGACGTTATAAATATTAGATCACTTGTCTCAAAAAAAGTCTTGCAGCACCTGGAAGGGTTTCCAATCGGATCATGTTTCATTTAATTGTGAAGATACAACCAAGTCAGGTAGAAGCAAGTTGAAACTATGGAGATGCAGAACTTCTCTAGACTTAAGTGCACAGTGCAGACCATCTTATTGATACTGCTAACACAATTGATTACATAGGTATGGAACCGTTGTATATTGATTTACATGTAATCTATAATAAAGGGAAACTCGAAGTTCCGGAAAATAATTATATTAGCACGGTGTTTGACGTTTTGTAAATTTATGACTGAAGGCCTCATAGATCATGAATTCATTCATTTGTATCGTTCCGGATAAGTTTTTCAGTGGTGTTTTTTGTTCCAGTTTTATCAAATAGTACAAGTATGCCTCTAAGTTATCCAGACCCAGTACCTGGATGGCCTGGTGTGAATATTCGTTTTCGTAACTCAAGATGACTTAATGAAGATGATTTTGGTTAACAGATGATTTTGGATAACTTTGTGTACTTCTCTTCTATTTGCTACTGTTATCACAGCATCAACAAACGTTTACCTACACCGCTTCATCATGTTCACAGCCTTTCGTCCCCTCACTTTATTTGAAGAAATCTAATTTTAATGACACGTATCCATAAGAATTAATAGTACATTGAAACTGCTGGAATAATTTCTCTCTCTCTCTCTCTCTCTCTCTCTCTCTCTCTCTCTCTCTCTCTCTCTCTCTCTCTCTACATATATATATATATATATATATATATATATATATATATATATATATATATATATATATATATATATAACAGAGTGAAAATATTTGACTGGTTATTGATAAGTTAATCAGTCAATCAATCAACCAGTCAAATATGTTCACTCTCCATGAATTATTTGAACATAGCACTAATTTACTCCTTTTTGTTACGGAGAAGACAAGAGCTCTTTCATGCTGAATTTTCTGTAGGGTACATGTTTGTTAATTTAACATTTATGATCGTGCCAAAGCCTCAGGTTTTGTCAAGTGGAATGCTATGGTTATAATGTTAACCAAAGTGGGTTTCAAGATGGAAATGGCTTCAAAGGAAAACAAATCAGCAGCAAGTACCACATTCATGCTGTTAATGTTTCTGCCAAACGATGAAGTCTTGACATATTCAGAGGGGTTTAGTTCTGCCTTGTATTTACGATTTCATTGTAACACTTCAGCGATTCATATATCAAGCACGTTCTAGAACTCTCACGCTTACTTCCAATACTCCACGTATTCGAGCTTTTAAACAGAGCCCGATACATTCTCTTGTTCCATCTTTTCGCTTAGGATAACAAATGGCCACCTCTTCTTTTATTTATTGTCTTCATTCATGCAACTCTGTCACTGCACTCCTACTGCGATACAGACGACCTCAACAAGCTACATTACATCATTTTTAGTTTTCTGTAAAAGAAAACTACCGAGATGGCTCTGTCTGTCTGTCCGTCCGCACTTTTTCTGCCAGCATTTTTTTTTCCGCATTTTTTTCTGTCCACCTTCAGATCTTAAAAACGACTGAGGCTAGAGGGCTGCAAATTGTTATGTTGATCATCCACTCTCCAATGATCAAATGTATCAAATCGTAGCCCTCTAGCCTCAGTAGTTTTTATTTTATTTAAGGTTAAATTTAACCATAATCGTGCGTCTGGCAACGCTATATGACAGGTTACCAACGTGTTATGGCTGAAATCTTCATAGGACGCGGCTCATGCAGCATTATACCCAACAGTCTGGACCTTCGAAGATGATACATCTAAATTCAAGGTTCACGTTTATTACCTACAGCTTCACCGTTTATTCTCTAACAGCTAACACAACTGCTCAATGAGCAATTTTAATGCAAACAGCGACCCTTCCTTAAAAAAGAAAACGTTCTCGCACTATCAAAAAATTGGTAAAAGGTTCAGTTGTTTACTAAAACTTTTGTGTTCACCTCCAAAATTCGTATTTTTATCAGTTTTACTCACTTCTCCAGGAATGTTTATATCTCACACAAGGAAGAGAAGTTTATTAGAATTCCCATTGTTACAGCCTATTTCACACATTTAAGAACACCATTTTACTCTACAAAAACCGAGACAGTACAATTTACTAGTGACTCCAACATCTAAGGCTTTGTGGCTTTCCGTACATCTTCGTAAGTTATTTCCTTAATTATGTAAAAATTTACAATAATCCTTCAACTCATGCTTCATGTAAATTCACCTCATATCATTTACAGGCAACAACCTCACAAAACACTTCATTAACTCAAATGCGCATTTACTTCCAGCAACACTTCTTCATTAACTTTCTGTAACCACTCACATCCCTCCTCAAAAAGAATGCCCTTTTCAAACTATACCATATGATCACATTACCCCCAAATATTTTAATAATAACCTGTCAAGTTTCTCTCTTATTTTTAGCGTCCCAGTCATCGGTCTCCCTATCTTATTATATCTTTAACCATGCAAGTGAATTACAAACCATGTCTTTTTCTGCCCCATATACAATCCGTCGAATCATTTACCTCTTTCAGTCGCTTTATGTCCAATTTTACCTCTAGGCAATCACAATTATTCCTGGGACCCTTTGGTCGAATTATCAAGATCAACACTGCTTTTCCTTTAGTTCCTATCCCATTTTTAATTCCTTTCCTCCTTTTTAAAACCTCTGCTCTTGATAAAGTTCATGAACAAAGTTTTCGTTTTATTACTTTTCCACCTGTTCTTTAGATTGTGTCTCTCAAAGTTCTCACATTCCCTACTATACTAATGTCAAGAAAAGCAACACGAAGTTCATTACAAAGTGCAGTGGGAATTCCTTGGGTAAAAACAACCTAAAACAGCATGCAAAGTGCATCTTAAATTTAATAGAGCGAGAGAGGGCTCTCATTCCGCGTTTACTGGTATGTCATTACCTCATATTTCCCAATTACCAGAAGTCTATGTTTCAGTCGAGTCTCTGTACTAAGATTATATTCCAAGATTCCCGAATAAATTAGGGTCGCTAAAAGGATTTGCTGGGTGAGGAAAAGTTTGTGAAAACTTATTAAACTTTACCTCTGTTAACTGCCTATCTAATAAAAGCAAGCGTGCACGAAAGTCTTGGAAATATTCAATTTTCCCATTTCACGAGAAATTTTAGTTGTCGAGGAACGTCTATTGTATCTATTTTTTACTCTTCTATTCTGTTTCAGAAGATATTGATAAAATAATTTCACATTTCAATGAAAAATTGCAATAATAATAACAACAATAATGATACAAGTTAGGCCTTCCTTTTTAGTGGGGATTTGAACCATAAACTTTTGATTTGCCAGGCCAACATTATATCCACTCAGCACAGAAGAAATAAAAGAGGCGGAGCCACATACACTATTGCATACGCTTTTGAGTCACCTTTTCTCATATTCATCGCTTTACACATCCCCCTTCCCAGAGATATCCATATCCGTGGTTTTATTCACTCGCCAACTCATAGATATGAGTACCCTATGACTGCTTATATTCCCAAGTATATACAGTAACTGATCTGGGTCCACTCTTCAGTGGTTGGTGGATATATTGTTGGCTTAGGAAATCAAATGTTTACTCTTCTAATCCCTAAAGGGGAGCTTGTCTTTATCTTCTATTTCCAGGCAGGGTACCCTGCTTACAATGGATGATGATAATAAAGATACTTTGGTAAGAAACCCTCTCTCTGTACTGGTGTTATGAAGATAATTGCATTGAACTTGTTTGGACTTCTATTTTTCTTGTTCATTTTCAGTTTTATGTAAATCAGTTTCTCTCATGTTGATCGGGGAAATCATCGATTCCTTCTAGGATTCCTATCACTTCATCACATATATCCTGAGTATAATTTCACATATCTAGCCTCTGCTTAATCATGACCTAGGTAAAGGGTTTGTTAAACGAAGTAAGAATGGAAAAGTAGTGAGGGGAGGGGAAAGGGGTAGAGTAAGTGGAGGATTATGTGCGTGTATGCAAGCGTGTGTTAGTCCAATGGGGAATGAAATGTCCCTTAAATGGTGAGCGAGCTTGTCTCCTAAGACCAACAGCTGCCACAGTTGTCAAGTTGTTAAAATAATCTCCTTTTGGCAGGCTACTACCACACTGGTAGCAAGAGGTACCAACTGCTTGCCCTAGGTAGAGACATTGGTTTAGGGTGCCATCAAAATCGACTCCTTGGACAAGAAAAGCGCTTTAAAAGGCAGAGGAGCTTCTTCACATGATGACGGAAATAGGAACATTTTCACAACTGTAGATTGATGGGAAACATGGGATTCAGGCCACTGTGTGTGGTCTTGACATTACAAATTAAACAGGGGTCTGGGGATGGATCCTCGCCCTTTGGAACTTTTTGGGGTTTTGTGTGCATGGTTATGGTACATATGTGCATATGTGAAGAAATGCATGGGAGTTGTCTTTCGGGGAGAGGAAGCTAGATATTTAGCCATAAGTAAGAAAACAAGAAAAAGCAGTGTGTGCGATAAAGACGAGGACTTCAAGTGCTGAGTATATCTAGGGTAGTTTAAGAATAGAATTATTGGGTTGTGTAGCACTTATGGTATCCGTGGGACTTTCGAGACGAGTAAGAGAGTACAAATATGTTAATTCGTGAGTTATTGAAGTAGGCTTAAAACTGGTTGGAATAAATGCTATGATAGTAATTGTCTCGAACAGGATTAGTAGAGAATACGAGTGTAAAAGATTGTTTTTAAGCGACATGAATGCACATGCAGGAGATAAGGAAATGATATGTGGATATATTGGGAGTTTAGAAAAAGGCTTGATCGTTAGAGGTATGTGATTCTAAAGAAAATTATACGAAAGTACACATATGAAGGAGCAGATAGCAAAATAGGATTTGTTAAAGGTGTATTGGATTGGAATAAATGGGAAGAGCAGCTTTTGAGCGTAATGATGATAAAAGGAGTGGCAAGAAGTGTACCTGATAATTATTGTTAAAATAAATGGGAGCTCATACGAGAAAGGAAAGCAGAAAAATAAAGCTGTAAGAGTAATGAAACCAGGTGTATACTATTATTTTGAAAGTTTATTGAATGTGAAAGACAGAATAGAGGCAGAGGTGAATGAAGCAAATGAGGCATTGTTTGTAAGTGTTTAAATGTCAATGGCCACTTAAGTCGGATGTTGCTGTGTGCTGTTGAAAATGTGGTTAAGTTACTTACTTGGATATTTAAGATATGTCTGGATATGATAAAGGTTCCTAAAAATGGATTATATATATATATATATATATATATATATATATATATATATATATATATATATATATATATATATATATATATATATATATATAATTCTAGTGAATCTTCAGAACGAGAAAGAGAGAGGGCCATGTCTGCACTTGAGGTCAGATGAATATTCATGGACAGAGGATGGAGCATAAAACGCACTACGACACTGATCTGTTTGAAATTCTATTTTGAGTGTTTCAAAGTCAAATGATGAAGACCAAAGGAAATATTTTACACGTCTTACCTTGAACATGAGTTCGAGACTTAATTTTTAGATTTCCATAATTTTAGATTTTCATTATTCATATATCGATTAATAGGTCGAAAATATCTTAATTATTAGATAAATCAAGAAGTGTATATCGGTATAATCAACGTCATCAATTAAAATAATAGTTTTTATTTTTATGGTAATATATATATATATATATATATATATATATATATATATATATATATATATATATATATATATATATATATATATATATATAATGTGTGTGTGTGTGTGTGTAATTAAGAGGATCCGAGATCATGAGGCTACATGTTGCCTATTACGTTTGGTCTTTTGCATGCTTTTATTTAACTTGACGTGT
Source organism: Macrobrachium rosenbergii (assembly GCF_040412425.1). Classification (NCBI taxonomy): domain Eukaryota; kingdom Metazoa; phylum Arthropoda; class Malacostraca; order Decapoda; family Palaemonidae; genus Macrobrachium; species Macrobrachium rosenbergii. The sequence goes on along the minus strand of NC_089798.1, from coordinate 1,480,879 downwards.
GCGTCTGTCTGTCTGTCTGTTTGTCCTTAAATCTTGTAACTCAATTTTCGAAGTGTTCCCTTCTTCCGATGGAACTGAAATTTTGCATGGCTACAGAACCCCGGTGACAACACAATCTTAAATGATCAGTAGATCAGCAGTGACCTCTAGTGACCCTATGGTGACTTCTCCTGGTATCTCAGGCTTTGTATGAAACTTTTTGGATTTTTCACAACTTCTTTGACTCGGTAGAATCTATCTTCTATATAACCCCTCCCCTTCCCTCCTCCATCCCCTCCCCCCTTCCTTATTCCATCCCCTTCCCTCTTCCCCAGGACACGATCAAGTGTTAATTTAGCTGTGTTCTCCCCCACTCCTTCCCTCTTCCCTCCCCCTTCCCTCTCCTTCCTCCACCCATAGCCTCCTCCTCCCCCTTCCAAAGCACAATCAAGTGTTAATTCAGCTGTGTCCTCCCCTCCCTTCCCTCTTCCATCCCCTCTTCCATCCCCTTCCCCTCTCCCCTTTCCCTCCCGCTTCCCCCTCCCCCTTCTGAAGCACATGATCAAGTGTTAATTTGGCTGTGTCCTCCCCCACCTTCCCCAGCCCCTTCCACTTCCCCATTTCTGTCAAAACTAAAAAGTATAAAATAAGAAAATAAAAAAATATTTTTAAGCATCCTTTTATTAAAATGCACTAAAAAGTAAAAAATTATTTTTTGAAACACACCAATATTTTCTTACAATTAATCATGTCTAAAAAAATAAAAGCATTGGCCCCAATTTTTGTAGACATGATTAATTATAAGAAAATTCTGGTGTCTCAAAAAAGTATTTTTCCATTTTTAGTGCATTTTAATAAAAACATGTTCATTTTTTTTTTAGAATTTGGGTGATTACTAAGTGTTTAGTTTAATATATATATATATATATATATATATATATATATATAATATATACTTAAATATATATATATATATATATATATATATATATATATATATATATATATATATATATATATATATATATATATATATATATATATATATATATATATATATATATATATGTGTGTGTGTGTGTGTGTGTGTGTGTGTGTGTGTGTATATATAAGAGAAACATTTTGATTTCAAGTAAAACCAGGGCAATCCCTACGCGATGCATAGAGTTTTAGAAGGAATGATGATTTTCCATATGTACGAAAAATTAACCTTATTAAGAAATTCGGTATATAATTATCAGGTTCTCTTATTTTTAATGTTCATAATTCAATTTAACAACGAAGTATCTGCGTTCATTTGAGCATTGCCAAAATAAGCAGTGATAATTTTTGAGCGTCTTAACCAATAAGAATGTATTATCTTGATTCAGAATGTATTTATATCGGCAAATACATTATACTTTTTCAAAAAACTATATTTATGAACACTATAAAGATGATTTACCGTCTTATTATATCTCCAAGAAAGTTTATGCCCTAAATCAAGACCTAGGAAATGTTCGTATGATTTATTTTTTTTACTTTTAGACGGTATGGTTATTCTGAATGTAAACGAAAATTCAGATTACATGGGAATTCAGCATATGATTATCAGGTGCATTTATATTTAATTCTCTTAATTCAGTTCAATAACGCATTAGAGATATTCAACAATGACGAAGATATTCAGAAATCTTAACCATTAGCATATACTGTATTATGTTGTTTAGAAAACTTTTATCTATGTTTGGTAGTTTTTCGGAGGCGTATGGAAATAATATGCAGTAAGATTTTCCTTTTTTTTATGAAGTATACAAACATGAACCCACTGCCCTGTTGGCTTCATTCGGAAACCGCCGAAAACAGTCTTTGAATTTTGTTAAGGTCAGATAACTAGAAATAATGTTCCTCATCGCTAGCAAGAATCGGTTCGATAACACTGGATGAGATTTTTTTTTTAGGTTTGTATATTCTAACATCACAGATGTCAGTTAATAGAAATATTAATTATAATTTGTGATTGAATGGATTATCTTTTCTCGGGCTTGACATTTCCAAGAAAATCAAAAGGATAGGCACCTCCCTACTTCATTAGCATAGAATATTTTTTTTTCCACTTGTAATCAAAGGTCGTCTAGTGTTATATGAAAATGACTACATGGACCTCTGACTATAAGGACTTCTGATTAATTATCGTTTTGTCTATAGGGACTCCCAAGGTTTCACTGAATACAGCGAGCCGATCTCCTATATTTTAAGAATGAAATACATAAACAATTTTATCGATATTCCATGTTTCTTTTGCACAAATCTGATAACGAAATACTTATTTTATATTTGGAACGCAAAATGTAAAAATTGTGCTATTTCTTATTTATATGCTTACTATTGTCCCGTTGTAATGTTCTTTTTTTTGGTATCGAATCAGGTAATATGATAAAAAATCTTACACTAATTTACATTCGTCACCCCTCCTCCCCGCATCACCACCAAATATTGGTGCCCCTGATGTTTGCGGAAGGGATTAAAACCTAACAGCACGTTATCTGATGCCGGATGTTCTGCTCCTGCTGGAACAATCTCATCTGGCCTTGAGTCCTTTCTTTTGGAGTCATCCACCAAGAGCCAGTAGTGTTCGCTCCCTCGTTCACGGTTGCGTTTTCACCCCCGATGCACCTTTAATCCCTTGTCTGTATTTAATTTACTTTATAGTTTCTCTTTATTTATCTTGCCTCTTGGATGACACCGGTATACTCTTTCGATTGTAGATAACATATGCAACTGCTAGGACTGAAGAACTCTCGGGTTATCTTGCTTGTCAAGATGATTAGAGGGGACTATTGTATTGCACTGGGCTACAGTAATCATGCTGGTGCTATTCCTTTGAGGTTTTAAAGGTAATTCATACACTGGATGCCTAAAATACACTGACTTATTGTCGTTGTTGCTATTATTGTTTGAGATTAAACTGGCTTTATGTCAGCACGAGTCTTGTTCACAGATGTTGATGATAGGAAAGTGATAAAATGGTCGTGTTGTTTCCATGAGTTATTTTATTGATGTAAAAGTAAAAACGCTGATTATGATGAAAGAAAAAGTTCAACAGGCGGGACTGAAACCCGTTTAAACCTTCACGGGCCTATTAGTTAGATAAAAAAGATGTTTAGCACCAAGTGCTAGCGAGTCATAAATAGCCAATAAAAAATTTTAATGTAAGAGAAGAAAGGAAAAATGTTAAAATCTACGGATTTTTCATACCCCATTCAATTAAGTTAAGGAAGCTGAAAGCATGGAACTTTCAGTGGTAGGGGATCGATGAAGAGATAAGATTTTTAGTAGGAAAACAGGCGATATTTTCTCCTCGACTGAAGGGAAGACGTGTAGTTTAGTTGTGTAGCACTCTCAAGGCGAACTGTGTGCTGCCAGTATGTTTAATGGATCTTGGCCTAAGTTTGCCCCTCTAAGGGGAATTGTAGAATGTAATGGTTTAATTATTGATTTTTTGTTTGTCTTCCTTCAGTTGGGCGATAAGGTTAAAGCAATAACAGCTTAAGAGGGAGATACGCTCTGAACTTTTCAGAAGGAGATGGTGGGGCTGAAAGGACAATATTTATTGTCGAGGTTTGACCAACGTTTAATACAGTGTGTGCACAGACATGTGGTGTCTCAGACCACATGGTTCGGGTGATGTTGGCTTTTTTAGTGGTGAGTAGTTTTTTTTTTTTTGGTGTTGCAGAGGACCAGGGTAACCGACTGTTTGGGAATGATGGAGGATGCTGTGTTTCAAGGGTATTCTAGGAGTATGCTGTATTTATAACAAAAAGTTGTCTGGGGATTCTTGAAGAAAGTGGTGTGGGTAGTGGTCTCTGCTAAAAAGATGGGTGACTGTTTTGTGCTCAGTGGAGTTATGTCGTTTAGAAGGTAGATATGTCAAGTGCCCAAGGAAGTTAACATTGAGTAGGGGACTTGGGACATCAGTATCGATGAATTCCCTCCTGTATTTCCTTCCCATCAGGTTAAATAAAAGGCTTCAGTGGCTGTAGGGTGATATGGGGCTGCCATTTGGCAGCACAAGTTACAACTGGGTGTGAGATGGATGCTAGTGATCGACTTCTGATTTAGTATTATCAGCCTGATGGTCTCCGTGTCCACCCCAAAATTCGTGCCTTAGGTATTATAGCAACATAAAACCTGGTGAAGCATGCATCTGAAGGTGTCATGGTGGCTACCATTACTTCCTTGGGTGGCATCTTCAGTTATCTTTTGTACTGCCTGCTCTTCCAAATTTATGGTGAGCAATGCACGATATGAGCAATTGGTTTTACCCTTTTCTCCAAAGTTTCTAAGGACATTTTTCTATGGCATTTGTTCACCTGCCATCTCCAGTCCTACAGATGGTCGGGGATGTGTATTGCAAGGCTTTGGAATCCTCCAGAAACTCGTCAGATTTTTTCATGAGGTCTGCCATGAGCATATATTTGGCGCTGAGGAGGACACTAGATGTTGTGGCTTACCATCTGTGTCAAGCTCATCTTGCGACACCCTCACTGATGTGTCCTCCAATGAAGTGCTAGAGCTTATCTGGCATGAGTGAGTCGTGGTAAGGTAAACTCGCAGATGAGGAACTGGAGTAGCCCTTCACAGATGATCATTTTGCCCTCTGTGATCACCTCGAGTAAGTGATCTGTCTTATTTGTTGAGTTTGAGACATTTGGAGGCATGACTGTACCTCTGCTCTCAAGAAACAGGCAGATGACTCAGTCATCAAGAAAAATGGGACAGACAGGGATTTGTCACATTCACATTTGCATTTTCGTCTGACACATTTCATGTGTGATTTGTCATTTAAATGATTGCCTCAGTGTGATAGTTTCAGCTATCTTCAGTCCAATACTCACCATAGTTTTTTGTGAGAACCAAGTTTTATTTCTGTCATGTTGTAGAACCAATCTTTTAAAGCTCTTGAGGGAGAACTAGTCAAGATTTGAGCACCTTTTTTGGACAGTTAGTGTCTATGTTTTGATAGGCATGGCAGTATTAAGCACATTAGTTGCCAGGGGTTTAGTGCGAGTACCAAGCTTTTGTTTACCAGTCTAGAGAGTTACCAAGAGCTTTCAGATAAAGCTAGCTAGAGCTAAGTGCCTCATTTATTCTGTTAGTGGCAGGTTGTTATTGTGTAGGATATGGCTAGGAACCATTTTATCCACTAGGTCACTCCAAGAGGTCACCAATATAAAGGAAAAGCATACACAGGATGCCCAGATTACAGTGACTTCTTGTAGAGGTTTGAATTGCTTTTGATGCAGTGAGCTGACGCAAATGTGGTATCTCAGTCCACTGGGTTCAGGTGGTGCTGGTGATGTATAAGCATGTGGTCGAGAGGATGCCTCTTGATTACCTGATAATCTTACTGCCTTAATTCAGTGTTCCATTGGAGCATGAAGCACATGGGGTGAAGCAGGAAATGGACTATTGGCAGTCACTTCTTACTGGTGAAACTGGAGGGGGAATGAGCTCCATGAAAGGCTAGTATTATATTCCTATGGTTTTCCAGTCAGTTTTGTTTATGTTGTTTTCCTCATGAGGGCCAGTAATGGGAAATAAACCTCTGAACTCCAGAACAACCTCAGTAGCGGTATGGTTATGGATACAACAGTGGATTAAGAACCAACTCTACCAGATAATTTGGTAAAAAAAATTGTAAACTAAAAATAATTAAACTTGAACCATGTACATAGTGAAATGAATCATGAAAATATTAATGCTTTGACAGTATCTTATATTATCGATGTCCCGATAAAAAAAAAATATCGGCTTTTTGCGTTTTTTTAATCCTGTAATATAACGAAGAAAATAATGAACTTGTAAGAATGCTACAACGATGAACTGATATCATTCATCAGTCACACAGCAACAATGAAGGCCAGCTTAATTATAAATGTAATTTTTTATTATTAAGAAATAAATGGTGTAATTTACTAATAATATCCAGATGTTTTAGATGTATACTGACTTACTGATTAGTACAAGCAATGGCGATAGAAGAGGTTTATAAGCATTGAAAATTTACTTACCACTTTTGTGATTGAAAAGTGTTATATAGGCAATGGGAGTTTTAAGTTGACTAATCCACTGCTTCTGAAAACTTTTAATTTCGTGTCTATTATAAAATTTAGAGGAATATAAATGATTTTTAAAGGTTCCAGCACATATGGCTGTTTACGGAAATAGAAATGTAGAGAAGTTGGTCAAGCAAACATCAGCTGAATCACTGAAGGAATATTATCCTCTCCTATGGAATGATTTTACCCTTTTATCTGAAATTCGATTTGCGATTCACCGAGACTCTACTGATCCTAATAAAATGAGGGCGGTAATGGGTGAATTATTTCCTTGGAGGTATAGTGATTCCAAGAAAATGGGGCAAAGCATTTCATACTTCACATAGGCTAAAGGGCGTACTCGGTGAGCGCTAAAATACTTCTTGGTTGGGGGACAGTTATCTAGATATCTCTGAGGCTCATAGTGGGGATGGCCAGTACATCTTGCCAGGGTTCTTAGGAGGGATGTTTAAATTTATATCAGAAGCTGGTATTCATCTACAGTAATATGTAACGTCTTCTGCTGTCTTATTTATTTTATACTGTTATAGCTGCAACATTTTATATGTATATTTATACGTATAATTTTTTGTAAATGATATTGGCGTCAGTGATCTTTGATGTTACAACGCCGCAGAATTGTAAAGCAACCAATCACATTAGTTGAACTTGGTAATGAATAAATTGTAGCAGTAAAAATAATAATCAGAAATTAACTTCGGTGGCTTCCAGCCAACCCTCTCATTTAGGCCAAGGGACTGATAACATGTTATGATGATGTTGGACCTTGTCTTAGAGGTCATATTATCAGTAAAAAAAGTCGAATTTGCAATGAAGCTGTCAGAACTTCTTTTGTCAATTTCCAGGAGTTAATCATGTCAGCAATGCCAGACGTGTTATGTTACTTTTTTTATATTACACAATAACTTTTCCTGTTAAATAGGTTTGAATATACGGCCCAAACCGAGTCACGCAACTTTTAGGAGGATATTTCACACATCGACGTATAACTAATACCATGTACACACTTATTTACTAATTTTTCCATTTTTTCTGCCACGTACGACAATTTCATTCAATCACTGTTTTGCGGCGTGAAACAAGGGCAGGAAAGCTTAGTTAGTTGACGCCTGTCAGCCAGGTTAGCCATTTCTTTGACGTAGAGAGAAAGTCTTAGCAGGTTATTGTAATGTTTTGTGCTGTGTAGTTCCATATTACCTCTTGGAGGCAGGACGTACAGGTATTTCAAGAGGTCGGGAGAAGATTAGTCAACCGAAATATGTCAAATTTAGGGACAAATGAGGGTGAGTCACGAGTTAGTCCCCTTCCAGAATGCCAGATCAAGCCATGTGAAACTAGTGAAGCGGTTGTTATCCTTAGTGAAAAAGTGAATACAACTCCAAAGTACAGTGCAGCTACGCTAAAGTATGATGAAGGAAATGATGGATGAATAGTGTGAGGTTTAAGATTCAACATGTTCAATTTTTAGTCGTTAGAAGAATGTCCTTGCGGTGGAAAAGTTAAACCGACGTGCGCGAGGCTTGGTTTCGCTTGTTCATGCATATTCCGATGCTACTGTAAGTGCCTGCCGAAGTGAAAATATTTGAGAAACAATATAAGTCTACCGTAAGTTAGAGGGACATTCAATTTAAACGTTAAAATCGTAGGGAGAAAGATACCGCCCTGTGATTAGAAATGACTTTGAATGGAGATGAAGGCGAGTCTAATAATGAATTTTATTTTTCAGTTGCAGAATTTGTTTTTTTAATTGATCAAAAGACAATAAATGGGCAAGATAATGAGCATATTTAGGTTGGAAATAAAGTGTATGTGAATGTTGATCAACCATTAACGATTTGAGTTTGTGCTAATACTAAACTTCAGATTTTTTTTCTCTCAAACATGTTTTTCATTAACTGTATTTAATATTAATAAACTTCATAATTTTCAATATAATAGTGAAATTTCAAAAGGAGTGGAATTGAAAGTAATAATGAGTCTTTCGTCGAGAAACATTCACTCTGAAGGACTTAAAAAATTTTTGGTAAATTTTTACAACAGTTCCAACTCCATTTTTCTAAAGTAATTATGTATTTTCATGTGTGTTTTAATGTGTTGTGAATGGTTATGATAGTAATACTCGTACATCGGGAATATGAGTTGTTTTTGAGTTACTAGCCTATACACCCCTACTACACCCAACAAGGTTGGGGACCCTTTGGGAAGGGGGGGGTTTTGGTTGGGGTAAAATCACCATCGACACAAAGCAGCATTTGAATTAATGAATAAAATGAGGTAAATCATAGCATACCTAGCAAGCCATAGTCAGGCAACGTAGGCTAGTGTAATGTAGCCTAACATCCCTTAACCGCAAGTGGGTGGCGGAATGGCGCTTCGCGCCTTATCCGCATTTATAATGATTCATGGCAGGCTCGTATATACTGGCAAGAGGTAATGTTGCGCTGCACGCGCTAGCCACAGGGGTTACAGAAGGTAAATCATGTTACAATATTTTAAAAACAATTATAAATTTACCTTAATTGGATGGACACAAACCTTTTGATGGGTTATATCCAGAACAAGATGGTTGTGGCTCATCTACTGTGTCATCGTCGTCCTCATCAGAAAATGATTCCCTAGGTGGTGATGGTGGCTGAGTGTCACTTAAAGGTGGATATAATTTAGCAGCTTCAAGTAAAAATTGGTGTAAAACTGAACTGTGCTGCTGCAGGTAACACTCCGTGAATTAAGCGAAAATAATCGAAGTTACAAGACGAACACAGACTGGACATGACCTCACTCTATGACAGACTTGAACAAAATGGCAAGGGAAAATGTCTGACACCTGTAAGATTTTCACTAGGTCATGTGACTCCCAGACAACACGTAACTACCCACAATGCAATTTTAAGGGGGAAAAAATTCGCATCAGAACCACAATGCAGTTCTAAACAAAAACAAACTTGCATCAGAGCACAAACTGTGTCCGTGTTAAAGTAAACAAAACACTTAAAAAATGTTCGAGGATGGGGATTATATAAACATTCATATCTCGGATATGGTGAATTTCCCCAAAAAGTGTTCAGAGACAAAGTTTAATTACTTTTTATGCAAAATGCATCTATAATACTATAATTATTATAGAATGAGCTGGAACTATTGTAAAATAATACAAAATTTTTCCTGCACCTCTTTGTGCAAACTGTCCCTTCTGTCCAGAAATTACCGCAATTACTGTCCCATTTATACAAATATTACTGTGGTCTTTCCCGTTTATCCAGGAATGACTATATTCACTGCCCCTTTTATCCAAATATTACTGTTCTGACTGTCTCATTTATCCAGACATTACTATAGTGTCTGTCCCGTTTATCCGGGTATTACTGTACTGACTGTCACTTTTATCAAGGTATTACTGTGGCGACTTTCCCTTTTATCCAGTTATTACTGTGCTGATTGTCCCTTTTATCCAGGTGTTACTGTGTTTTCTGTCCCATTTATCCATGAATTACTGGGGTTACTGTCCCTACTTATCCAGAAATTACCATACTAACTGACCTTTCTATCCAGACATTACTTTGCTGACTGTCCCATTTATCCAGGTTTTACAGTGGTGGTTTTCCCTTTTATCCAGGTATTACTGTAATGACTGTCCCATTTATCCAGGTATTACTGTGGTGACTGTCCCATTTATCCAGGTATTACTGTGGTAACTGCCCCATTTATCCAGTTATTACTGTGGCGACTGTCCCTTTTATCCAGGTATTACTGTAGTGACTGTCTCATTTATCCAGGTATTACTGCAGTGACTGTCCCATTTATCCAGGTCTTACTGTACTGTCTGTCCCATTTGTCCAGGTAATACTGTTCTGACTGTCCTCTTTATCCAGATATTACTGTAATGACTGTCCCGTTTATCCAAGTATTACTGTATTGTCTGTCCCATCTATCCAGGTATTACTGTACTGACTGTCCCTTTTATACCAGTATTGCTGTGGTGACTGTCCCTTTTATCCAAATATTACTGTGCTTTCTGTCTCATTTCTCCATGAATTACTGTGGTGACTGTCCTTTTTATCCAGAAATTACCTTACTAACTGTCCCTTTTATCCAAATATTACTTTGCTGACAGTCCCATTTATTCAGGCATTACTGTGGTGGTTGTCCCTTTTATCCAGGCATTACTTTTGTGACTGTCCCTGTTATCCAGTTATTACTGTGGTGACTGTCAAATTCATCCAAATGTTACTGTGGCGACTATCCCTTTTATCCAGGTATTACCCTGCTGGCTTTCCCATTTATCCAGGTATTACTGCAGTGACTGTTACTTTTATCCAGGTATTACTGTGGGGTGTGTCCCATTTACCCAAGTAGTACTGTGCTGACTGTCCGATTTATCCAGGTGTTACTCTGCTGACTTTCCCTTTTACCCAGGTATTATTGTGCCGGATGTCCCTTTTATCAAGGTATTACTATGGCGACTGTCCCTTTTATCCAGGTTTTACTGTGGTGATTGTCCCCCAGGTATTACTGTGGTGACTGTCCCTTTTATCCAGGCATTGCTGTTCTGTCTCTTTTATCCAGGCATTACTGTGCCGACTGTCCCTTTTATCCAGGCATTGCTGTTCTGTCTCTTTTATCCAGGCATTACTGTGCTGACTGTCCCTTTTATCCAGGTATTACTGTGGTGACTGTCCTATTTATCCAGATGTTATTGTGGTGGTTGTCCCATTTATCCAGATATTACTGTGTTGACTTTCCCTTGTACCCAGGTGGTATTACTGTGATGACTGTCCCAATTATCCAGGTATTACTGTACTGTCTGTGTCTTTTATCCAAGAATTACTGTGGTGACTGTTCCTTTTATCCAGGTATTACTGAAGTGACTGTCCATTTTATCCAGGTATTACTGTGGTTACTGTCTATTTTATCCAGACATTACTGTGGTGACTGTCCCCCAGGTATTACCGTGATGACTGTCCCTTTTATCCAGTTATTACTGTGCTTGGCAGTCCCTTTTATCAAGGTATTACTGTGCTGATGTTCATTTTAATCATACATTACTGTGGTAACTGTCTTATTTAACACCCACCAAGCCTAAACACACCCTCACTTAAGTGAAACACACCCACTAAACCTAAACACACCCCACACTAAACCTAAACACAACTTCTGTGTAACCTAACTACACCCCTGGTAAACCTAAACATATCCCCACTAATCCTAAATACATCCCCACTGAACCTAAACACACACCCCCACTAATCCTAAACACAAAACTGGATACAGAATTATTAATCACAGGAAAGAAAAGCATTTAAAATAATATATGGTATTGAGTAGGCTACATGAAATGAGGTACAATGAACCTGTAGAGTTGATCTGCCACATAAGTTACAAAGGGAAGTGGGATGAAGGAAGGGGACGGGAAAAGGGGTACAGATTTTAAAACTACCCTATTATATAAGTTGGGTCAATTGATGGTCACGTGCCAAATTTTGTCTAGATCTGTCAAGTGGTTACCACAGAAGTTACAGAGGGAAAGGAGATGGGGGGAGAGGAAGGGGGTATGGGTTTGAAACCTACCATATTATCTAAGTTGGGTCAAATGATGGCCACATGCCAAATTTTGTCTGATCGGTCAAGTGATACCACAGAAGTTACAGAGGGAAGGGTGAAGGGGGGTACAGGTTTGAAACGTACCCTGTTATCTAAGTTGGGTCAAATGATGGGCATGTGCCAAATTTTGTCTACATCGGTCAAGCAGTTACCACATACTGTAAGTTACAAAAAGGAGGAGGATGGAGGAAGGGGAAGGGGAATGGGGTATGAGTTTGAAACCTACCCTATTAGGTTGGGTCAAATGATAGCCACGTGCCAAATTTTGTCTAGATCGGTTAAACAGTTACCACATGTGTCACAAAGGGAAGGGAAAGGAGAAAGGGGTACGGGTTTGAAACCTACCCTATTATCAAAGCTGGGTCAAATGGTGGCCATGAGCCAAATTTTGTCTAGATTGGTCAAGCAGTTACCACATGAGTTACAAAGGAAAGGGGGGAAGCAGGAATGGGTTTGAAACCAATCTTATTATATAAGACTGGTCAAATAATGACCACATGCCAAATTTTGTCAGATCGGTCAAACAGTTACCACATCACTTATAAAAGTAAGGGGGAAGGGGAAGGGAAAAGGGGTATTTGTTTGAAACCTACTGTATTATCTAAGTTGGGACAAATGATGGCCACATGCCAGATTTTGTCTAGATTGTTCGAGCGGTTACCACATAAGCTACAAAGGGAAGGGGGGATGGGGGAAGGGGGTACTGGTTTGAAACCTACCCTATTATCTAAGATGGGTCAAATGATGTCCACGTGGTAAATTTTGTCTAGATCAGTGAAATGGTTCAGATTTCTATAATCCACAAACATATGGACAGACATAACATACAAACATCCACTTTTATAAATGGGATGATATATATCTATTAAAGGAGATCATAAATACACCAAAAAGAGTAGAAAGTTATAGCTATATTTCGGAGACACTGTCTGTCACCCTTAATAGACAAGCAATGAACAAAATAAGAGGTATAGAGCAGTGGTATTTATACCTATGAAGGAATATTCCAGAAGTCAGCTGCTATGCCACTCCTGTTGACAGCTTCTCCTTAATCTTCATAACTGCTGGTTGGAGGAAGATTTCCTTGTTTAATCAGTGTGTGGTTAAAAATAGCTGAGCTCTGTTGTTCATATCTTACTAAACGTTTATATTGTATCAGTCTTTGGGGCAGTGATTTACTTGAAAAACTGATGTATGATTTTTCACAGTCAAGGCGAGGGATTTCTTATACTCCCGTGTCTTTGGGGACTGGCTATTGTTAGGCGTTAATTAAGGATTTGGCTAGGATTTTTTGTGTAGGTAAAAACAAAAGGGTTAGAGTTTCAGAGTGTCTGTCTCTTGATCCTGTCCAGGTGTGGAATTTTGATTTTATTGTTGGGGGTCTCTCTGGTCATGTTTTGAGGGGATCAGTAGAAAATTATGTTTGCCTTATGGATTGGTCTCTCAATTATGTGGTCAGGGTACTTGAAAGATGAGAGCTGCTCATGGATTATTTCAAATTCCTTTTCCAGGAATCCTGGGGAGCAATAAAAAATAAAATATATATATATATATATATATATATATATATATATATATATATATATATATATATATATATATATATATATATATATATATATATATATATATATATATATATATATATATATGTGTGTATATATATATATATATATATATATATGTATATACATACATATATATATATATATATATATATATATATATATATATATATATATATATATATATATATATATATATATATATATATATATATATATATATATATATATATATACACATACATACATACATACATATATATATTTTTATGTTCTGTGCCCTGTTGGAGGAATGTACAGGGATTTTCTTATCATTTAACTGCTGTGAGGGTCCATCAGAATGTAATAAATGAAGGGGCAAAAAGATGACTTTCCTTGATATCACCATTAATTAACCAAGGAGTGGAAGGTCGCCATGGGAAATGAGTATCAGATTACGTTAAACAATTTATTTATAGATGAAGCAATCAGGAAATGAATGTGAAAAAAAAGACTGAGCAGCTTGCAAGCACATACAATGTGCAATAATATTAGACAATGAGGAGCAAATCTCTAAATATGGAAAGGTGACTACTGATTGAATGAATTTCAGCCGCTTGTGCACATGGGGGGAACTAGTTAGTGCCCCGGGACTGCTTATCCAAAAATTCTTGTATGTAGCAGAATGGCAGTAACGTCTAAGTGGAAATGATTCACAAGGCTGGGACCGACCGCTTGGGAGCAGAGTAGCAGGATTTCTGGAAGAGAATTCCAGGTTAGCATTCAAGACAAGAAGTTTCTCTCGCATGAACTCAGCTAGGCACCATTGAGGAATTGATCGATTAAATTTGATTAGCCCTTGGTAACACTATGGTGGGAGTGATTTAATTACGATCACTGAACTAGTTTAATTTAAGCTTAGGACAAGTCATGGGGGTGAATCATGGGCTGCTTTGTTGGTAGGTTTGATTTAACAAAGGGGCTTTGTTTAAGAGAATGGAAAGTTGGAAATATTGAAAATGGAGAGAATTTCACGAAGGAGGGAAAGAAAAACTGGCTGGGGACCACATTCCCAGACGTACCTTATCCTGTTTTGTGCATGAACTCTTTGCAAGACGAATTTGGTAGCTGGGCAATTGTGTTCAGACCAGCATGGAGGAGAAAGGCGAGGCACTCCAGTGTCTGCTCTTTCTCGAGTCTGTGGTGCGTCTGCTGGCGTTGTTTTTCTCCCAGCGTCTCGGCGGTTTTCGGAATGGTTTTGAGTTTTGGGCGCAAAGGCAGGTAACATCTGAAAAGCAAGTCCCGAGCCAGTAAGGTTCATAGAGAAAAGAGGCCTTATAGCTAAGTCCCTAAGGTTCAAGATAGAAGCCCCCTTAATCCCAGATTCGTCCCTATTTACTAACGGCTACCTGACCCCCCCACAAATCATACGATTATGAGGGCTAAGGTGGGGTACTTTTGGTTACCCAAAATCAGGCGATCTGGGGTGTGTAAGCCTACCTCTGTTCACGTCCCTGTCATGGCGTCTTCTCAGCCGCCGTTAAATTTGAATTTGTACCTAACTGGGTGAAAGGGACGAATGGATGAATTATATATATAACTGGATGAAAGGGATATGTATATGGATGTACTTATAATATATATATATATATATATATATATATATATATATATGTATATGTATATATATATGTGTGTGTGTGTGTGTGTGTGTGTGTGTGTGTGTTATTGAAAGACCTGGCTTCTGATCCTGATGTGAGTCAGAAATTTATACATGACTATGAAATATTTTCTGTTAAAACAGGAATCTATCTAATAGAAGGAGCCCATAAAAATGTCAAAAGGCAGAAAGTTATATATACATATATATATATATATATATATATATATATATATATATATATATATATATATATATATATATATATATATATATATATATATATATGTATATATATGTATATGTATATATATGTATATGTATATATATATATATATATATATATATATATATATATATATATATATATATATATATATATATATATATATATATATATATATATATATATATATATATATATATATATATATATATATATATATATATATATATATATATATATATATATATATATATATATATATATATATATATATATATATATATATACATATATATATGTGTGTGTGTGTGTATGTATGTATATATGTATATATACATATGTATATAAATATATGTATATAACATTGTACCTTTTGACATTTTTATGGGCTCCTTCTATTAAATGGATTTCTGTTTTAACAGAAAATATGTCATATATATATATATATATATATATATATATATATATATATATATATATATATATATATATATATATATATATATATATATATATATATATATATATATATATATATATATATATATGTACATATTTATATATATATATATATATATATATATATATATATATATATATATATATATATATATATATATATATATATATATATATATATATATATATATTATATATATATATATATATATATATATATATATATATATATATATATATATATATATATATATATATATATATATATATATATATATATATATATATATATATATATATATATATATATATATATATATATATATATATATATATATATATATATATTTATATATATATATATATATATATATATATATATATATATATATATATATATATATATATATATATATATATATATATATATATATATATATATATATATATACTGTATATGAAATTTTATCACACCGTGATTCATTATTAATTAGGAAGCTACAAATGCCTTTTAATACCCAATTCATTTATAGCATTACTTCGGGAATATCCCCAATATGGGAATTGTCTCAAAGGGAATTTATAACTGATAAATGGATAGAGACCCGGCAGTAGCGATCCGTTTATCACTTATAAATTCTTCGGTGATAATTCCCCATCGGGGATATTCCCGAAGTAGCGTGAATTCGGTATTAAACGACATTTGTAGCTTCATGATTACATGCCTCAGTACCCATAATTCTGTGTGCAGCAGTTTTTGGCTAGGGAAGGAGATGAAACGGTTATTGTTAGAGGAATAACATCGTGTATTACCATTCTAAAGAAAATTACCAACCGAAGTTCTTAACTAATTAGTAAAAGGTTCACATGTGTGGTTAAAAATTATAATTACTTTGCGCTTCCTATTAAAGTTAGCATCACTAATGTATAATAAGCTTTTTATATACTTAGGTGTATACATATGTCTTGTCGGTACAGAAATGTACGGGGCATAAAGATATATTAAAACGAATGACAAGTATTATGAAATACAGTATACATAAACTGTTACTCAAATGACTTGGACTCATTTGGCACGGATACAGTTGACCAGAAGCAACTGACTGGCCATCAAAGAATTATCGGAGAGTTTGGCAGTGCTATTGGCAACACACATGGATAATAAAAATAAATATATTGCAAAGACAATATAAAGGTACAGAAAAATGGACATCTAAAGGAGGTTACATAAAGATCTACAGTAGACGTTTATTTTTATTATCCATGTGTGTTGCCAATAGCACTGCCAAAACTCTCCGATAATCCTTTGGTGACCGGTCAGTTACGTTCTGGTCAACTGTGTCCGTGTCAAATGACTCCAAGTCATTTGTGTCTCAGTTTATGTATATTTCATAATACTTGTCATTCGTTTATTTTTACATATCTTTATACATCGTACATTTCTGTACCGATATGACGTATTTATACTTCATAATGTTTCTATTAAAGAATTATTAATAAAAAAAAAAGGAATGGAGCATGCTTTTTATTGCTAAAAAAAATTAGTTTACAAGTCCAGACGTGAAATATGTGCATGTTGTGGGCACCTGTCGTGAGAAACAAATTTTCCTCAGGAAATTATATTCTTATTTCTAGGTTGGACAATAGTACCTCTTTGGTAGTTAATTTTTTCCTTTGTGGTCAACGCTCTCTTTGGTGGGCGGGGGGGGGGGGCAGTTCTTGTTGTTTACAAGTAGCATATGTGTATTTTCTGGCAGTTTTATGTTTATATGTAGGGCATAGAACTCAACTGTGCATTTCATCAGGATACGAAAACATAATCATTGTACCTACTCCACTGAACCTCCTCCGTGTTTTGCAATTATTCCGAACACTTGTGTGGGTTTGTTTATAAGTGGCTCGGTCATAAACAAGACACCTGTCATTTTCCAACAGTTATTACCCTGACTGAATTGGTATTAGGCTTAGCATTTATATAATTGTTGCATATAACAGGACGTAAATGACTGGGGCACAAAAACACCGTAGGCAAATGCCCGAAGATGCCACTGACCGTAACGTTTTTCTGGGCTAGGAGATTTATATTCTCTTTTTCGTAATTTTAAAAGAAACTGAAATAAGAATATTACAAATCTGACCATCGCCAGTGAAGATGTGCTATTTTTCTTGCATTATGTAATAATTTTGTTTTCTACATGATCTGTGTGAATGTGACAAGAGAAGTTTATCGACCCTACAGTTTGCCTATAAAGTGGAACAAAAACAAAAGTGTCAACTTTCTTCGCGACCTCTCAGATAACTCAAGGTTATAAAAACTCCTACCTTGTACAGAATCTCTCTCTCTCTCTCTCTCTCTCTCTCTCTCTCTCTCTCTCTCTCTCTCTCTCTCTCTCTCTCTTTCTCTCTCTCATTATACCAAGACGCATAATGGTGGTGTCTAGAATGGATTTTCCTTGTGCATATCACATTATACAAAATCTCTCTCTCTCTCTCTCTCTCTCTCTCTCTCTCTCTCTCTCTCTCTCTCTCTCTCTCTCTCTCATTATAATGTGACGCATAATGGCGGTGTCTAGAATACTCTGTGCATATCACCTTGTACAAAATCTCTCTCTCTCTCTCTCTCATCATACCAAGATGTATTATAGCAGTCTCTAGTATGGATTTTCCACTGTGTATATCACCTTGTACAAAATTCTCTCTCTCTCTCTCTCTCTCTCTCTCTCTCTCTCTCTCTCTCTCTCAATATACTGAGACGCATAATAGCGGTCTCTAGAATGGAATTTCCTCTGTGCATATCTCATTCTTACTGACGTATCGCTAGTTCTAATTCTCCGCGTTTCCTGCAACTCTAACGAGCGTTCTCTTCCTCCTCAGCATGAGCTGGTGGTCGCTGCTGAAGCAGGTGGCAAGATCGTGCACACCATCGTTCAAGTGACGGTGGCTGACGTCAATGACAATCCCCCTCAGTTTCTCGAGAGTGACCTAACCGTTTCAGTCGTCGAGGAGGACGACACAGGATTACCTGCTGCTATTCTCAAGGTAAATGGTTGATAATTTACTTTGCTTGGTCTGCCCCGCCCCTTCTCTCTCTCTCTCTCTCTCTCTCTCTCTCTCTCTCTCTCTCTCTTTTTATTTTTCATTTTCTATTTTTTGCGAGGGTAGGTGGCCGGAGAACAAATGAACTTTTTGGTGAGATGCTCGTATGTTTACCTGTACAGTAATTAAAATGTTTGGTATTTCTTTACAAAACCTTTCATGTGATGTCGAGTTTAATTTTCTTTTTCAGTTATATTCCTTTAGTGTTGTGAAATTTTATATGATATATTAGTACTCTTCCAAATGATATTCATAAAGAAGTGGTAATAATAGATATAAGTTATGATAAAAATATGAAAGCCTCATGTGATGCATACTTTGTCTTAGAAGGATAATCATATAAAAAAAATCTCATTGCACATAAAAAATGGTTTAAAAGGAACTCGTGCAGTTTAGGTAAAGCGTGGTATTATAAAGAAATGACAGTTAATTTGATATCCAGAAAAATACACTGTTTCCGTTTCACTGTCATAAAAACTCAAACATACACTATCGCATAATAGACGTGACTGGCAACACTATCTGTTATGCTTTCTCGCTTACAGAATCTGATAACTTACTTCATTATATACATTCAGGTCAGATATGGATTTTAGGAGTGAAAATCTTCCGATATTTAGGTTCATTTCCTCCACAACAAAGCTACTGAATTTTCGTGCTGCTTCCCTTTAATAAAAAATTAGGAATTTCACATCACAACACTGAAGAGGCTGGTCCATCACTACTTTGGAGAGTAAATCTGCTCCTACGAGTATTCCTTGCTTTTCCTTCGAGTCCGGGCTAGATAAAGGATATGGGTTATTCACTGAGTCGATCCTACAATGGTGACGATGATGTGAGCGGGTTGAGGGACAACAGCTGTGGAAGGGGTTGGACTGGTACTTAGGGATTCTTTTGAGGACAGGGGCAAGAATACAAATTTGTTATCTTAGCGATTCTAAAGGAGAGATTCAACAGCGCTGGAAAAAAAATATGCGGGTGTAAGTGTAACTGGCAAAAAGTGTAAGTGAAAAAAGGAAATTTCTGGTTTTGGGTATCTGTCCTTGTTTTGTATATAAAGATGAGCGAGGCCATTGGTATGATAAGGTTGGTAAGGGAGAACGAGATGGCACACTTGGAAGGTTCAGAGGTATTACATGTGGACGATAATTATGAAAATCTTTCTGAAAAGTGCTTGGCAGGAGGTTGAAATTAGATATGACATGACAGGAGTGCGTTGAGAACTGGCCAAATCATTCGGTGTGGTATAATCTATTGAATTTATTTACCTTACAGTCTCAAATAGTGAAAGCAGCAGCGTTGCGTTTTCCTCTATTCTGCCTTAATTCATCTGATAATCAGTTAAAAAACTATATTACTCTTTTTTTCCAGTTTCCATCTTCAGAACGCAAGGAGCTCTGTACGTATAGTAGTCAACACTTTCTCTTGTTATGGTTATGAAAAAAATAACTCGATGAACCGACCCCTTAAAAGTTCTAATATCTTAAGTTCCGAGTGAAAGGTAGCACTGCGACTTCGACAGCTTGGTAGAAGGAGATAAAGCTATCTGTTGGAAGATTTTCACTCCTAAAATCCATATTTGATCTGCATTATTATACTCACATGCGGTAATTATCACATTCTTTAAGATAGAAGGCTTTATCGATTATGTTGCGAGTCATATCTCTTATAAGCTATTTGAAGTTTATTTTTTCATCGTCACAAGAAGCTACAAGAAATCTCACAAACTCTGGATTCCGATTTAATCAAAATTTTTATACTTTGTATAATGCATATTTATAGTCAAAAGGCTGTTAATGTTTTTCAAAAAGCAATGTGACTTTGATTGAAGCTAAGAATATAAATGCAGGAAGCTACAAACTCGCCGCTAGAGAGCATAATAGTATAGAAGTTTGTCTGTGGGTAAATTGATTTCATTAATCTATTGTAAATGTAAGCGGGAGTCTGTCTTCATTGGGCGTAATACATCTGCTTCGGAAATAAAACTACTAACCAACCCAAATAACAAAGTTGAGGGTCTTCTCTCTGATTGGAAGACTGCAAAACTTAGTATTATTGTTACATTAATGCACAGAGCCTTTTCTCTTTTCATAATGGAATTGAGTTCCTTAGAAAATATATTCAAAATAATTGCTATCTTACGCTTTTATTTGAAGAAAATATCTAAATAAACTCCTGAATAACAAATTTCAGCTGAAAATTCCTGCACGTACAGTATCTAAACTTTTTTTTTTTTATGTTTCTGTGCCTTTGACGAATTTTTACAAATTTTTAACTACATTAGCGCAGACTTGAAAGAAATACTTTCACTATCTTAATCCAGAACTAGTTCTAAGGAATCCAAGAACACTTGGATCACTTTTTGAATTTAAAGACACTTTGCCAACCTTATGCGATCTATTACCTCGTGACAAAAATCGGTTCCACCAAGAGAATGCTAATTGTGCAAATAGACTCTCATTGTGGTGTCAGCCATAGAGCAGCCTGAACATTGAATAAGTTCTTTTCCAACATAAGGGAACATACTAAACAGCGTAAATCTTTTATTTCTTTTGATGATTTTGAAATCGTAGAGCAAGCTGCTGATGAAATCTCTCTCCATGTTCTCAAGTCCTTAACTATCAAACGATTGGTTCCATCACCGAACAGTCTTCTTCTGCCCCTCTCTTTATGGCTTAGGATGTTTCTTCGTTCTTTAAGTGCTCGTCTTTGTCATCCATTGTCCATATTTTGATAAATAAACGTGAATGTATGTGGGTTTACATGTTTGTCCATATGTTTGTGCACTATAGAAATCCGCACCGCTTGACTGATGTAGACAAAATTTGTAATGTGGCCATCATTTGACCCAACGTAGATAATAAGGTACGTTAGGTTTCAAACCGTACCCCACCTCTGCTTCGCCATCCCGCATCCCTCCTCCCCCCTTCCGCCTTCCCTTTGTAATTTATGCTGTAACCGGTAACCGCGTGACTGATCTAGACAAAATGTGGCACATGGCCATCATTTTACCCAACTTAGATAATACGGTAGGTTTCAAATCCGTACCCCATTTCCCTTCCCCTTCCGTTTCCCCCATCCCCCTTCACCCTTCCTTTATAACGTATGTGGTAAATATATTCCACGGGTTTACCATACCTCATTTTATGTAATCGATACCATAGAAATATATTATTGAAAATGCTTTTCTTTCATGTGATTAATAATTTTGTATCAATATTTGTGTTTAGGTTTAGTGGGTTGTGTGTTTAGGTTTAGTGGGGATTTGTTTAGGTTTAGTAGGGATTCGTTTAGGTTTAGCAGGGGGTGTGTTCAGGTTTTATGTTGGGTGTGCTTAGGTTTAGTGATGGTGTTTCAATTAAGTGGGGGAGTGTTTATGTTTAGTGGGGGCTAAACGTGATAGTCACCACAGTAATATCTGGTTAAAATGGACAATCACCGCAGTAATGTCTGGATAAAATAGACAGTAACCACAGTAATGCATGGATAAGTGGGACAGTCAACACAGTAACACCTGGATAAATGGGATAGCCACCACAGTAATATCTGGATAAATGGGATGGTCACCACAGTAATACCTGGATAAAAGTGACAGTCACCACAGTAATACCTGGATAAAAAGGGACGGTCAGCACTGTAATAATGGATAAAAGAGACAGTAGAACAGTAATGCCTGGATAAATGGGACAGTAACCACAGAAATGACTGGATGAAATGGGGCAGCCACCACCTGGATAAAGGGACGTTCACCACAGTAATATCTGGGTAAAATGGACAATCGCCACAGTAATACTGGATAAATGGGACAGTCAGCGCAGTAATGCCTGGATAAGAGGAACAATCACCACAGTAACATCTGGATAAATGGGAGAGCCACTACAGTAATACCTGGATAAAAGGGACAGCAAATGCAGTAATACCTGGATAAATGGGACAGTCAGTACAGTCATATCTGGATAAAAGGGACAGTCACCACAGTAATACCTATATAAATGGGACAGGCACCATGGTAATACCTGGATAAATGGGACAGTCAGCAAAGTATTTTTTGGATAAAAGGGTGATTTGTACATGGGAGCCGATATCCACTTATACCTCTCTTGTGGCCGATTGGGTTAATGCGTCCACTGTAGTCCTGAGTTCTTGTCCTTCGCTGGTTCGAGCCCACGGGACGGTGAACTTATTATCAACTAAAATATTCCCCTTCGGTAACATATATGAAAATATATTATTTCTGAGGTAGAGCGAATTGGATATTAAAGGACGTTTGTAGCTTACTGATTGTATATGAATCACGGTAATGTGATAAAAAGTCATAATATGGCTGCGTGCGACAAACGCATTACACGGTCAACATGGCAGAGGTGGGTGGATATCGTCTCCAAATACAAATACCTGAGTTCGACGGGTGATTTGTACATGGGAGCCGATATCCACTTATACCTCTCTTGTGGCCGATTGGGTTAATGCGTCCACTGTAGTCCTGAGTTATTGTCCTTCGCTGGTTCGAGCCCACGGGACGGTGAACTTATCAACTAAAATATTCCCCTTCGGTAACATATATGAAAATATATTATTTCCAAGGTAGAGCGAATTGGATATTAAAGGACGTTTGTAGCTTACTGATTGTATATGAATCACGGTGATGTGATAAAGTCATAATATGGCTGCGTGCGACAAACGCATTACACGGTCAACATGGCAGAGGTGGGTGGATATCGTCTCCAAATACAAATACCTGAGTTCGACGGGTGATTTGTACATGGGAGCCGATATCCACTTATACCTCTCTTGCGGCCGATTGGGTTAATGCGTCCACTGTAGTCCTGAGTTTTTGTCCTTCGCTGGTTCGAGCCCACGGGACGGTGAACTTATTATCAACTAAAATATTCCCCTTCGGTAACATATATGAAAATATATTATTTCCGAGGTAGAGCGAATTGGATATTAAAGGACGTTTGTAGCTTACTGATTGTATATGAATCACGGTGATGTGATAAAAAGTCATATGTATATATATATATATATATATATATATATATATATATATATATATATATATATATATATATATATATATATATATATATATATATATATATATATATATAAGACAATTCCTGTCTGACAATTCCCTGTCTGGCAGTGCTTCTCCTGGGAAACATAAGAGAGATCTAATTTGCATATGCTCTCCCAGCTAATATTGAAGACTATCATGAAAATATATAAAGGATTAGAAAATATCATATCAGATTTGGTTCTGTGATCGATTTATGGGTTCAAGGCTTCTCCTGTTTAAGGAAGTAGCAATATACTCTGGTATGGAGTTGTTTTTATTGTAATGTAGTTAGTGGTGAGTTTTTTTTTTCCATTCACTGTTTACAAAAGGCACTATCGTAAGTCATGTTTCCCATTAATGTGACGTCCAGCATTTACTGAATTTTGGAAAGATCTACGGCAGGTTATTCGGTTGTGTATCAAGTTTAACCTGCGAAACATTTGTGATTTAATGAAATCTTACCATCTTTTAATTTTGAAAAATTAGGTATTTCTAACGTATTTTTAACGATTCTATTTCAAGCTCACTTTTTTCAGTACCGTTAAATGTTTCTTATACCAATAAACTTTTATATTTTATGATGCTTTTAAATCTATCTTGAACTTTATAAAATGCCCTTTTCAATGCATGCCATTGTTTCGTATAATTTTCATAAAACATTAAAAAATTTGTCCAATAACTGGGATGGTTTTCTGAATTAGGGCGTCACAGGAAGATTATCTCCTAGGGCTGTTTTCAGTGACCTTCACTATAATAGGAATTTTACAATCTTTACAATGGCTCCGAAGCCTCTGAATTAAGTGAGTAATTTTTGGCTCTTACTGCATCAGTATAGTCTCTCTCTCTCTCTCACAATAATAAGAGTATTCTTTAAGTTTATTTTTTGAGTAATTCCAAAGAAAAGTGTACCAGGCAATGTTTTGGATGATAATTCTGGTGGTTATGAGACACCCGAATGCTTAATTATATATCAGAATCTCAACACATTTATCTAATTGAGACTTATTACCAGATGCTTCTTGTTTTATGTATTTTTAACTGCTGTTACACATGTTATAGATTAATATTACAGAGCCATTTACTTAGTAGTCTCCTTTGGCAGGCATTCTGTCTGAGGAAGCATTGTACCCAAATCATTTGCTTCTTACTTTATACATGAAATGTTAGCTTACTGTAAAACTAAGAGTCAATGACATCAATGCAATCGTGGTCAAATTTTTAAGATATTGAAAAATATACTTTGTGCACGCCATAGGGATAGGCTTGAGGGCAGAGAGATTACAAGACGTTGAAAATACAATTAATCCAGTGGAACAGGAGAACAGAGCTAGAAACTCTTAAGTTTTATGTTTTGAACGAGATGAAACAAAATAGACAATTGCAGGAAGAAAATTATGAGCTGAGTAATGACGATGAATAATTCCATGCTGCAGTTATGTATCTCAATCTAACAATAAAGAGAAATAGAGATTTGCTCTATGGTAATAGAAAAGGAGCTGGAATCGTACAGCCTCAGTAATTCTATTGAAGACAGCCCTTGCGGGTCACAACCTTAGAAAGCTATAAATATTTTGCAAACTATTGTTTTGTATTATTCATGCCATTCTGTTTTTGACACATGAACTATGGTTACTTTTTTTAACTGGTTGGGGCAAGTGATTCGGCTTTCCTTGGAGAACTTCAGTGCAGAATACACTTAATTACGACTTTACGGCCAGCTTTAGGAGCAAGATCCCGTGCCAGTACAACGCTGGCTTAATCTAAAATAGCATCACGACTTGAACTCGGCTATCATTTTAACTTACTGACGTTTGCGATTTTATCAGGCACCTCCTCGGCTTTTAGAATCAAGTTTGTAGCATGCTTCATTATGAAGCTTCTTTTTATGTAAAAGGGAGATTTACAGCAACTTTTCTCCCGTGGAATTATATTTCACAACTTAATTTTCTCTGTTAAGGGTGTTAGCTGTTGCTTCATTCAGATGTTTTTGTATAATAAAACATCTAATCTATCCAGTTTCCAAACATATTGATATGCTTTCTCTCTCTGGGTTTGAACTTTGCGTTGACTGGAAGCCAAAAATAACATTTAAAAAAAGATCATATTTGTGTACCTGGGCGCCTGCTTAACTCCAAGTCGAATATGCGAACATTTGATGTCGTTAGAATCACCAAAAGATGAGGAGGTAATGATATACTTTTGAATCCGATTATGGGGTCCGCGCGTTGCCCTGGAGCCAAAGCGTATGATATCAGTAATGATTCGTGATTTCGTGAAAAAGTGCAATGACATTTTCATATATTTCTCTGTGAATCTCACAGGTTTGGGACAATAATAATAATAATAATAATAATAATAATAATTTTGCCACAATGAAAGTCAAATATAATGAACGTAAGATTTTTTGGTACACTATTATAGATTATGCTGAGTGTGTTATTCAGCCCCAAAGTGACGCCTTGCTTTCGAAATGGAAATAAGTCTATTGCCATTTTAATTTCTACTTCTTGCTGCATCATATTAAGTTAAGAGAATAAACAAACAGTGCAGTGATATGAATATAATTCAAAGAGCTAACGTAAAACAGTAGGTTCCCTCACATTCTTTGAAAATAAAGGAACTCCTCGGTCAATGCTTGGTCTTTTTGATAGCTATTTCCACTTAAATGCCAATAATAAAATTCCAGATATATCAGAAAATTGGCTTTAATGTAATGGGATTCTCAGGACTTAGAGAAAAAGTAATAGTTGAGGGAAACATATGGACCAATAATCCAGAGAGCCTAACTGGATTGGAGGTGATGATAATTTACATAACATTAGCGGACGAACCCCTTAGAGGCTTTGCTGCCAAATCATATTTGTCCATAAGGGTAAGGATATGTGAGATGAAATGTTGAAATAACTACAGTATGTGCTTTGTTTGAAGCAGTAGGCATGTAGTGTTGCAAAAAAATGCTTTATAGGTCAAGCAGAGATAATAATTAAATAGAAAATAACTGCTTATTTTATGTGTAAATAAAATCAAGTAAAATATTTACCTAAGTTTCTTCGGCGCAAATCGAGTTTTCTGTGCAGTGTATAATACGGCCCATGAAACTCTCAGCCGCGGCCCGGTGGTGGTCTGTGTTGCTGGCACCTATAGCGGTGCCAGACGCATGATCATGGCTAACTTTAACCATAAATAAAATTTTAAAAAATACTGAGGCTAGAGGGCTGCAATTTGCTATGTTTGATGATAGGAGGGTGGATGATCAACATACCAATTTGCAGCCCTTTAGCCTCAGTACTTTTTAAGATCTGAGGGCGGACGGAAAAAGTGCGGATGGACAGACGAAGAGCCATCTCAGTAGTTTTCTTTTACAGAAAACTAACTATTAATAAATAGTATTTGTGTTAACTAAAGAGAGAAATATGTCAAGCAGACCCTTTCAAGTTTATTTCAAAAGACCATAAAAAGCTCTTCTTTAAGGAAAATATATTGCTTGCTTGTCCTAACAAATGGTTCCGCTGTGAAAGTCAGGTGTCGTTCATCCCATTTAATAAGTGATTCCTCTTGTGGAAGTCAGTAGTCGTTCATCCCATTTAACAAATGGTTCCGCTGCGAAAGTCAGGTGTCCTTCATCCCATTTAATAAGTGATTCCTCTTGTGAAAGTCAGTAGTCGTTCATCCGATCTAACAAATGGTTCCGCTGTGAAAGTCAGGTGTCGTTCATCCCATTTAATAAGTGATTCCTCTTGTGGAAGTCAGTAGTCGTTCATCCCATTTAACAAATGGTTCCGCTGTGAAAGTCAGGTGTCGTTCATCCCATTTAATAAGTGATTCCTTAGTCGTTCATCCGATCTAACAAATGGTTCCGCTGTGATTCTCCCATTTAATAAGTGATTCCTCTTGTGGAAGTCAGTAGTCGTTCATCCCATTTAACAAATGGTTCCGCGAAAGTCAGGTGTCCTTCATCCCATTTAATAAGTGATTCTCTTGTGTTAGTCGTTCATCCCTAACAAATGGTTTTTGAAAGTCAGGTGTCGTTCATCCCATTTAATAAGTGATTCCTCTTGTGGAAGTCAGTAGTCGTTCATCCCATTTAACAAATGGTTCCGCTGTGAAAGTCATGTGTTGTTCATCCCATTTAATAAGTGGTTCCTCTTGTGGAAGTCAGTTGTCGTTCCTCCCATTTAACAAATGGTTCCGCTGTGAAAGCCAGGTGTCGTTCATCCCATTTAATAAGTAGTTTCTCTTGTGAAAGCCTGTTGTCATTCATCCCATTTAACAAATGATTTTTGCTAAGTCAGTTGTCTTTCATCCCATGCAACATATTGTTCCTGCTGTAAAAGTCAGTTGTCATTCATCCAGTTCAACAAATGGCTCCCGATATGAATGTCAGATGTCGTTCATCCCATTTAACAAATGGTCTCCTTTGTGAAAGTCTGTTGTCGTTCATCCCTTTTAACAAATGGTTCCTGTTGAGAAAGTCAGCTGTCATTCATCCCTTTTAACAAAAGTTTTCTGTTCATTTCAGATTGCAGCTCATGATGATGACATTGTTGACCAGGGACGCCTCGTCTATAGTGTTGGAGGGGATGGCGTCGATGGTTATGGAGCAAGAGACGCCTACTTCACCATCAATCCACACACAGGGGAACTAATACAACTCAGAGTAAGATGACTTGATGATTTTTTGCTCTCTTAAAATGTAACATTGAGAGATTATTTCATAACTATGATGATAGTATTATTACACCGCGACTGAAAGATTTCGCTCTAATTACAAAAGCTTTCAGGCGTGTTTATTTTAGCTCATTTTAAAAATATATTGGAATCTATATCAATGAAATATATACAGTGCCATATGAAATTAATGAAAATGATATCCATGCTGTCGGTTAACTGGCATGTTCTACAGAACATCTGATTTTCATAGATTAAGGGATATTTATTGTTATAATTCAGATCTAACATATTTATATTCTAAAAACCTCATGTCGCCAGGTTACCATGAGTAAATGAGTCTAGAGAAAACCGTGTGTGCACTATTTTGATAGACTTGATTGTTAGATAAAAATCAAAGAATTTACAAATGTAATAATGAGGAGATTTCGGTTGAGAAAATTGAAGGATGCCTTTGAATGATTGATTGATACAAAAACTAATACGAGAGCATTTTAAAATAAGGAAATGGCACGGATTGTAGCTATAAATACTCTGAAGACACATGGATATACGAGAGGAGTTAGAACATCATATAAGGGATAAGGAAGAAGAATGAGCTACTGTCAAGATACCGAAGAAATAGGGACTAGGAGGAAATTTGAATAGTTAAGGATGGAGTCACTGGGTTCGCAAGGAATGCCTGGAGGTAGAGAGGCATGAAAAGAGTGAATACAAGAACAAAGGAAATATTGGAATGGTGTAAAGTGCAGGGGAAAACAGATGGAAGAATCTTGTAAATATATATACAAAAGGAAAGACAGATGAATAGAAGAACATTTTTGCATGATATGTTCAAGAAAGGTTCATGTGAGAATGGATAAAGATTATATAAGATTATATGAGAGAGAGAGAGAGAGAGAGAGAGAGAGAGAGAGAGAGAGAGAGAGAGAGAGAGAGAGAGAGAGTTGGGGCGTGAGTTGGGAGCAGTGATGCGGCTGAAGCAAAAATTCTACTTTCAAGGCAATAGTGACCTTTCGCTTAATCCCTACTTATAAACAAAATAAGCACATATAATTTGTTTTTCTTGTTTTAGTATAGAAGACCGAGGTCGAAAGTATTGGAAAGTAAGGGAAAATTTTACGCGTAAGATTTTGTATTATATTATTACATGATGTCTAGATATCTGAAAATACAGTGTACATTACAAGTTTTTCCTTCATTATGGCCTATAATATTATTTGAATCTGCAAGACTTATTACCATATCCGTCCATCGGTTTTAGGTACTTCAGTAATTTCAAGGAAATTTAAATTTTCGAGAAATTGGGAAGCTTATATTCGTAGAAACTCCAGGTAGGCCATTTATTTCGATAAAACAAACTTTTTCGTTTTTAGGAGACTCGAGTACCCAAGCTTATGTCTCCCGGAAATAATTGCGCAGTACTCTTTACTTGTAATAGTTTGTTGCTAGCTCAGAGAAATTGTATCTTAAAAGAAACCATCACCAGTCATCTAAGAGAAGTATAATTGGATACACAAAATGCCCCTACCTTTTTGCAAGTAAAGGATAATAGTAATTTTACTTTGAATTTGGACATTATCACGTTGTGTGTAAATCTGTAAAAGTTTTGTTTTTGTGAAATAGAAAACAATAACGAAAACTACCTGTTCAGTTTCAAATGAACTTCCGTGAATCTCCTGTCAGTTGCAGACCCGTACACAAGAATAATCAGCGCGCATAGGAATAAAATTATGCTTTTCTAAATCATCCAGCCTTCGCGTGCTGCCTTACAGCCAGTTTCATGCGGTAGTTCTCGTACAGAACTTAATTTTATTGTTTTTTTTTTTTTTTTTACCAAGTTTTACTTGGAGATTAAAATGCAGATATGCAACGTCAGTTGGCATGCAAGTTGGAACACACGTTGTCTGGGAGAGGTCCAGTCCAATGAGATCTTCCGTTCACTGTGCGTTGCGATTGGATGCTTCCCGTCCGCCAGCTACTTGGCCGAGTGATATAGAGATTTTAAGAAATTTTTCAGCATGAATTTGGTAGAAGTTTTATTGAAGAAAAGCAGGAGAACTCTATGAACAACCTGGGGAGAACGAGACACAAGACATCAGTGGCAAGAAATTGACAGAGGATTCTGTTTTATTGCCTTTGCTTGAATATTCTGGTGCTTTATAATTCTCATATTCTTTTGTTCGTGAACATTTTTGTATTTATTTACTATTAAGTCTGTAAATATTAGGTATCCAGCTAACCTTCTTTTTTTGTACACATCTGTACTTTTCCTCAAGGCACGAAATCATCACCCTTTTATATAAATGGAAACTGCACAGTTATCATTTATTTTATGACATTAATTGAGCGTACAGAAAAATAGATAGTGTAAAGAAACGTTTAGCATTTTCGAATCAATTACGGTATGTCAAAATATACAAGACTAAGAAGTGAAATGACGAATATTTATTGACTTTTTTATTTTCTTTTTCTAGCAGTCTGAATATTAAAGGAAGTTCTCTGCCAAGTGCTCTTCCTCTTGAATCTTAACAAGGTCCCTGGGGAGAGGCTGGAAATCAACTCGGGCCTCCTCTTCAAAGGGAGAGTGAGGAAGGAGCTGGGTAAACACATCTCTGGGGTCAGGGGCTCCCTTCCGCCAACTTCAAAAGTTGCGAACGATCCTAATACGGAAAGACTCGTGCATAAGGAGCGATGAAAGAAATTTTAAACTAAGATGAACATCATTATTTTGCTTGGAATATTTGTTTATTTCGGTTTTGCGACTACGTGGCGTCTTTTTCATATCGCGTATCAAGTATCGTAAGTTCATTTGATATTTTATTCTATAAACATTTATAAACTCGGCTATGAAATGTACACTGTATGAGATAATCGGCCATAAAAATTTTCTCTTATTTATAGCTACGTTTCGAAGTCAAATACTTGTATAGTTTTCCGTAAACTTTCACTTAACAAGGATGAAGTGGAAATTTTTCATTATATCCTTTCCTACTGGAAAACTTCGTTTCTCCTACACCTCCTGCTACTTCTAATCTTGCCACTACTAATAATTAACAAGTCAGCTTAAGAAATGGAAAGTCAAAAGTATGAATATCGAGGAAGCAGAAGAACCTGGAATGTTCGATGTAAGAGATATTTAGTAAAAATAGGAAATTGCTCAGCATTTTTAGTCACCGATAACCAGCAAGGATTCAGTCAATCCATTTGAATGTATTTCTTTATGATGTATTAATAAAAAAGAACAGATTCTTTTTACATTATATATATATATATATATATATATATATATATATATATATATATATATATATATATAGATAGATAGATAGATAGATATTTGTGTGTATGTGTATGTGTCTGTGTTTGTGTGTATCTGTATATCTGTTTGTATGTGTGTGAGTGTTCATTTTGTTGTGAATTCTTGACCATAAGGTGACAGACAAAGTTGAAAGGGTTATCTGAATTAAGTTTCTATTAAAGTAGTACAAAGGTAAAAACTGGGAAAATAACACCGTATTCCGTCATTAATGTCAGTGTTTTTGGCACACAGAGGTTGTCAGCTCTCCAGGTAAAGAATTGATTATGTTCAGTTATTATTTGTTCAAAATGTCACCTCCCCCCAAAAAAAGCAGATTTATTTGGTTAACTTTCCGGGTGAAAATGAGTTTCGAGTAAACTTTTCTAAATTTCGTTAATTACTAGGAATTTTTTGCAATCATTTTATCGGCTTGTCTATTTTTTTTAACAACAACGATAATAATAATAACACAAATTGTGAAATATTTCGCAAATGTGATTATTAAGTGAAGTACAGCCGTAGAATACGTTTGTAATAACTTCGATGGAAAAGCTATCATGATTGATAACAGGTTTTCACTCACCGCAAAAACTTACCGATTATAATTCCAAAAATCATTGTCATATATTTTGTTTTTATTTTCCGTATTATCTGAATCTCTTTCCAGGCCTTAGATCGAGATCCGCCGAGGGGACGAGAAATCTGGAGAGTTAAGGTTCAAGTCGCAGACGGCCAGCTTGTGAGAACATCATCGCCATCGTCTATGTCCTCTTATCCAAGCTCAAGAAGAAGGTATCCTCGAGTACCTCAGTTTCCTCAACTACCTGCAGTAAAGCCATCGTTGAACCAAGAAATTTTGGCTCCATTCTTCACTGAAAGAAAGGGAAGCATAATAAATCATCAAAGTGAGGAGTCTTCAGTTGCTCAAATAAGTAGTCACCAGAATAGAAGACCTACGAAAAGGAGGCAAAAGCTCAAAAGTGTATACAATAACAGACAGGTTGATGAATACGGCAGAATAGGACAGTTGCCACCTGCGAACAGACCTATTATGACAGAAGGAAATCTTGCAAATGTTACTTCAACTCAAACAGATCACAATCTTCCATTCAAAGATACATCCTTTAATGATAGGAGTACAACCATCAACAGTCTTGAAGAAGGAATGAACCTTTTACAAGAAGCAAATACCTTGGATGAAGAAAGTAAAAGGAGGCTTTCCTCATTCAGTATACTCAATAAGAACATCCTCCTCAATTCCAGCTCATATTCGGCGCCGAAAAAACACCCAGGAAAGAATAATCTTGCAGTGGACAATCACTTTCAAAACACAACGCTGCTCACTAAAGAAGACCTATTCTCATCACTAAAACAATCATCTCGATATGTGACTGAAGACGATGAAAGTGACCCACGGAGGAGAAAGAGCAGGGAAGGCAGGACACCAGTGAATGGTATAGCCTCTTTAAATACTCCATTAGAAGTTTCATCCACCCCGTCAAGTAGTTTGATAGAGAGGAATAATGAAGTTTTAACCCAAGAACACCCACACCATGTAGCAATAGATATGGTGAAAATAACGCCCAAAAGAATCGTAAAAAGACTTGTCTCCGGTGATGGAAGTGGGTGTCAAGATTTTGGTGATCATCTTTTCGAAGGCAATGATATTAATTCCTTTCAGTATCCCG
>NC_089798.1:1400000-1442500 GCF_040412425.1 Macrobrachium rosenbergii | reverse complement strand
GAAACTGAATGTTTTCCTGTTACATTGTGGTACTGTTAATATTTGTCGAGTGTAGATGATAAATGGCAGGGGAGAGCTAAATAGCAAGAGCAGGTAAAATTATTGTAAAATTGAGAATACTGTAGACGGAATGTTGTTGAAATGCAAAGTGCAACTATTTAATTGAAGAATGGTAAGACAGGAATTGAAGGGCATACCAGAAGTGTCATGGTCAAGCTGTGAAAGAGTGTCTAGCCAGAGTTTGTACGGTATGTCAGAGTGAAGGTATTTCTTTTTTGTGACGCTAATAGTGATAGACAAGAAATTAGGGGCATAATATTACTTAATATACCAGCAAAGATGTATGGTAGGATTGTGATTGATTGACACAGATGACTGGATTTAATATTGATGAATATAGACTGTTTTGGACAAGGTAGATGGTCTG
The DNA here is from genome assembly GCF_040412425.1 of Macrobrachium rosenbergii. Taxonomy (NCBI): domain Eukaryota; kingdom Metazoa; phylum Arthropoda; class Malacostraca; order Decapoda; family Palaemonidae; genus Macrobrachium; species Macrobrachium rosenbergii. The sequence continues at coordinate 1,442,073 of NC_089798.1, read as the reverse complement.
TTAATCAGCCATTTATTAGGAAATAATTATGTGAGAAATTTTCAAGTAAAATGAAAGAACTATATTACTAAACATACCAGCAAAAATGTATGGTAGGATTGTGATTGATTTAGACAGATGACAGGATTTATTATGGATGAATACAGACTGTTTTAGACAAGGTAGATGGTCTGTCATTCAAGCATTTATTAAGAAACAGTTATGTGGGAAACTTTCAAGTAAAATGAAAGGGCTGTGTGTGATAGAATAAGCAGAGAGGCAATAAAGAGGTTGTTTAAGATGAGTGGTTAAGATGGTGATGTGTAAGGAATTGTACTTGGGACAGTGACCAGCTTGCTTAAAAGTATCTGAGAAAGGGAAGTCTTAGGTTTCCCTAGCTGTTTATATTATTGTTGGTGAGTAAAAAGTGAAGCCTAGGATGCCCAGACACCCTGCTTTAGTCAAGCATTCCTGCTTTTGAGCACTCTATCCTCCATCCTGCCCCAACTCAAGCAGGACGTTAATTTGTCCTTTTTTGAGGCTTGTCTAAAAGAACCTATATAACTTACCTTTTATATGCCAAAGCACTGTAAACGGCAGGCCACAATAATCATTGACATACTTTTATTGTAATTTTTTGTAGCTGCCATTGGCAATACCAAGTAAGGAGCCCAGTCCAGTGACTGATTTTATTTCTTCCTTATACCCCTAAAGAAATGCCAAAAAGAGTACATTTAACCTTGAATGTGCCATAGATTTGGATTTAATGCTAAAGGCAGAAAAAGATGACTTTCATGCATTCTGTACACCATGCTGTTGTGATATACAGAAAAAATGCAGTTGAACGCCAAGCTTCCTCCGATAAACATACATTTAACACTTTAAGTACCTGCACTCATCACTATTATCATATTTATGTCCAGCTCAGTTACCTCAAGATGACAACATACTGGTTGCAGAACTGTGTAAAATGTATCATGCAGTGAATCATCATCATTCATGCAGAAGTGTTGGTTAGGAAGCAAGAGTTGACAGAGAAATATATAGTGACTTATTACCAGTGAAATGTGTAACACGTGGGAAACTTCAACAAAAGCTGTGTAAAAATATTCTAGCACCATATTCTGTTTAAGCACATGTGGAGTATACAAAATAACGAAATTTTGAAGCAGTTTACATTTCTCCTAGTTATACAGACCAAAGCCTTTCATATACGGAATATTCTTTAGTATGACCTGGCATGGCTGTTGAATCTTTATACCAAAGTATTTAACTGGTGGAGATAGGTGAGAGGGAAGGGAACCCCTCAATCGCCTCACTCTCGCCTTTGCACTCTTTCCTTCAGCTGCAGAAAAATAAATTGCTTCCAAGACTTATTTGCCCCTATGGGATACAAGCATTATCTTTCATATATGGAGTCTTGACCCTTAGAGCCTCGATGGCTAGGTCGGTAGAGAAGCAGCCTCGGACTTCATAGAGGTCTGTGGTGCGGGTTCAAATCCGCAGCCTACCAGTCAGAGAGGCGGACGCTTTGCTATCCATGTAGACACCCCAGGATTATGTATGTAATCAATGGATAGGTTTGCTGAAAGCAAATGGGTGTTATAGACTAATACACAAACAAACAAAGCCACTCCAACATCTTCTAAAAACATAACAGACACCACACACGTCTCAAACTGTCGACCTAACCACTTAATTCTCCTCGCTGCCGGGAGAAAGGGAGCTGGGGATTTGGTATGATACATTTACACATGAGCTACCGGGGTCTAAGCGATGTCAGGCAGGGCAGCCAATCCAGGCTATGGTCTACCCTGACGCCAAATCAAAGTCCTTCAAAAGAAGGCATCGTGCTTACCCCATATAAAAAATGGGAAAAGCACGTTAAATGAAGAAGTGGAGTCTTGCCCCTTAGGAAGGAAGTAGTCTCTGCTGGAATTCCACTCAGAAATGCCTGGGATCCCTGAAAACAGAAATGAAACTGAGTAAGGAACACTATTTCAGAGAAGTAGTGTTGTCAGGTTAGTGGGCACCTTTATTTTGTCTATTACCACATAATGGATTCTGGAAAAAGCTCTTATGTCCTTCCCCCCTCTTGTTAAAAGAGTTTTATATTTACTCTGAAAAACAGTGTTGTTGTCTGAGCCTTTCCAGCATAAATGGGAAAGAAAAGAAAGTGACACATTCCAAGTTATTTAAAACATGAGCTCTTTGTGCATTTAACGTTTATCGCCTTTGATTCCTGCGTGTACTTTGGCCTGGACATGGCGTGCGAAGAGACGAAGGAAAGGAAGGGGGGAACTATTAACACTTCATTCACATTTCCTACAAAGACATATAAGCTTAAGTACTCTGATGAGACTTGGTGTGCAGTCTGGGCTCAGTAACTGCAAACTTTGTTGAGCAATCACCACTGGACCCAAGGAGAAGGTCTCCAATGACTTAACGGCAACATCCCTCATGTAGTATGAGGTAAAAGTAGTATGGCTGTGCCAAATACCCACGCTCGTCACCTGAAACACGGTTGCTCTGAGAGGTGAGAGAGGTTAAAAAAAAAAAAAAGCCATGAAGTACTAAATTGGCATGAATTATATGAAGAGTATGAGATTGTGGCAGCAATTGTCAAGAGATGATAGCTTGCCATAGTGAGGAATATTATCTTAAACGTTCAATAAAATCTGAGGTTCTTTTCACAAATCTGAAGAAGGTGAGCGCTTGTGTCTTCTTTATGGCATGCAGCAGTGCTCACATAGAGTGATTTTTTCTAAATAACGACATCAGCTAGGAGGAACAAAAGAAACCATCTTTAATTGGGCTCAAAGCAAAGATACAGATCTGTGACATTTCTCAGAAGAGTGGCCGTCCATATATAAAGCACTCATGGAGTTGGCTAGTACAGGGGTAAAATAAAAAAAAAAAAATAGCAATTATAGACCCAATTTAATTTGGTTAGCATATAGTACATTGTTCTAGGAGGAGCAAAAATGAATATTAATTTCTTTCAGTCCTTTACTTACACTATCACTGCATGTATCTTGTATTTAACATATAGAGCCAATTTTATAAAATGGAAATTTTAAAAAAAGAATATAATTAGCCTCTTTACAATATGATATTTGACAAATGCACACTGCTAAGTATATTTTGTATGCTTTGTACAACTTTTATATTTAAACTCGTTATTAAACATGGTTAATTTAGGTGAAAAATAATTGTCAAAAATATTTACTGCTAAGTATATTTTGTATGCTTTGTACAACTTTTCTATTCAAACTCATTATTAAACATGTTTAATTTAGGTGAAAAATAATTGTCAAAAATATTTACTGCTAAGTATATTTTGTATGCTTTGTACAACTTTTCTATTCAAACTCATTATTAAACATGTTTTATTTAGGTAAAAAATAACTGTCAAAAACATTTACAAAATGTCCGCCTTTTTTGAAACATGAGAACGGCCACCTTAGACTGAAGCTGGGAATGGAAGTCAAACATAGATACAAAGTTACAGGATAAGAAAATGGGTCATGAAAGGAAATGGAAACCTTGGGTTTTTGCAGAGAATAAAATGTCAATTTGATATGAAGAGTAGATTCATGTAATGAGAGTGAATGAAAACCAGGATCAGGGAGCAAATAAAGTTCATGTTGATGGATGAAAAGTCGGAAGTGGTGTTTAGGGCAGACAATGTGACCGAAGAGGTGTCAGAAATAGAGATACCGGTAAGGTAGCAAGGTGTACACACAAGATTTAGGGAGACTAGAAGTGTTTGTGGACAAAATAAGGACAATGAATTTACAAAATTTTGAGATAAATATCCCTCACTGAAGTGAATTTGCATCGTGCATGCAATTAGAAGGGAAAAATATTATAACCATGACGATTAATTTTCATGCATTCTGTGTGACCTTAGATGGATTGAAAGTATATATTCATGAAGGATATCCATGATTACACTTTGACATATGAAGATTGTATTCTGTGGAAGCCTTCTGACAAGTTCCTTAACAATTACGTCTTCATTTCCCAAGGTACAATATATATTAGTCGTATTAGCTACTGAAATACCGTTTTTCTTATTGATTATCATAACAAGGTGACTAGTTGGGTAAAGAACATGAACGAGACAGTTATGATAAACCATTGCGTTCAAGGCAATCTCTAAATTTCTTGTTGCGTTCTTTATCACTTTTCATCTCAAAGTAATGTTTTAAAACACGACGTTTCATCTTTCGTTCGCCGCCTTCAACTCGGACAACCCCAGCTGTTAGCTCTTTATCATTTACTCGTATTTCTGACAGGCCTTTGCTTCTGAGCCTGTCATTTATGATTTCGAGGAATTTTTCTGGATCGAATGCTTCTACCTCAGCTTGATGCATCATTTCAGCGAACTCTTTCTCATCAAGTTCATTGTTATCAGATGGTGGATTGTTTCGAACATTTTCAGGCACTGTTTGGTTTCGAGTTAGATTATCTATGATGTAATCCTTTTCTTGAATTTGGCTTTGTAAAGTCTCAATTTTTTTTTTTAGATTGATAACTTCCAATTTCTTTTTTTTCCGGTTTAGTCTTGATTTTTCGGCATTTTTTTCCTTTTTCTCTGCCTCACTTTGCTTAATTTTCTTTCCTTTGCATATTTTATTTTGTGCATCTTTCTCGCTGTTCTTCCTTTTTGCGCCTACTTTGCTCTCATGACTTAGATCTCCACTGTATCTGCCCAGTCCATATGTCATTTCATGCTGATCATCACTTGAAAGATTATCTGTTGCCTTTCCACAACTCGTTGGAGAATATGTACAGGGAGGTGATATTTCTGGCTGTATAAAAGAACTTGCATTGTACCCAGATCTCCCTCCTGTCGATTCAAGAGTATTCATACTGGGAACTGAAATTTTTGGCTGTGTAAAAACAATATTTGTCATGGGAATTCCTGGCTGTATGGAAGCACTATCAGTGCGTCCCAAACTCCCTTGTATCGGTTCAGGAACTTGTTCGCTATTCATCAAAATTACTGGTGGTATAGTAACACCTTCCTTGTATGCAGAACCACCAACTGTCTCGGCCGAAATAATCTCAGTGAGCTCTGGAATGCCTTCCCTGTGTATAACATCAGCCAAAGCATCAGGTGCACTGTTGTAGCCTTGCGTTGTTGATGTGTCATGGATTGGGAAATTTCCTACGGGAAATTTGCCATACTTTACTGTATTGCCTGCCTCAACTGATGATCCTGAAAAGAATATAAAGCATTAAATAGATTACTAATTTTCGTGTCCATTAAATGAAAGAAAAATTATATATTACTAATGTAAGAAAATATAAGGAGTCAACATTTTAACTGACATTATTCTCAGGGTGCGTCCAGACAACAGTAAAAACTATCGTAACCACGCATTAGTAACTTATCACACATACATCACAAACATGTCGAATAGAATTTAATGGCTTATTGGTAGTCGTAACCAGTGTTTCATGCGATTCTCCAGTATTGGAGAAAGGTTTATTCTCCACTTATGGTTGTTAACTTGTGACGCCAGTTTTAATAGCCACACATCAATCAATTGTGGTTGTTAACTTATTTTCAAATTGTTTGTGATATGGGAGGTAAATTGCTGATATTTGTTTAGGACATATTTTACTGTGGCGTGGTTGCACCATTAGCAGAAACACGAATTGTAGAACTAATAAGTCCTGGTAGAGCTCAGCAAAAAAAAAAAAAAAAGCTAATTACAAAAACCTGTCATAATAACAAAAATACTCTATTCTCCTCTCTTCCTTTATTTTTACATTTCTGATAATCTCATCTACTAGCTAGTTCATTTGCTTTTTCATGCCTTTCATAATTAGCGCAATCCATGAACAAACACAAAGATTTCACAATGTCAGATTATAGTCTGGGATACACGTACTGACTGTTAAAAGTCTAATCTGGCAGTGGCAATCTCCCGTGGTCAGTTATATCCAAGATACCAACACCCACATAGGAGTATGCAAGGCGCATAGCAAGATATTGGTAAATTAACCTACCAGAGAGGCAGCGATAAGATCATCAGGAGTAAAAGGTCTTTGTAAAAGTGTTACTTGCCGGGCAACTTACATAGACCTTGTTATTCAATGAAGAGTACGTTTTTGGCCCAAATCCAGCATGTCATTGAACTGCGAAAAGATCTAGATCCAGCTGGTAAGCAGACAAGGCTTAGTAATTAGAACGGAACCCAAATTAAGTTCAGTGTGGATAAATATGTTAGGTTATGATAAAAGATACCACACAAAAAAGACTTGCTTCTGAATCCTTGGAAATAGCAAGCCACATACCTGAGAAGAGGGGAAAGGGAAAACAGAACTGTTGTAAATCAGAACCAGTTTTTCAGTATGGATGAATTTCTTTTGATTTTATTAGATTTATGATAATTAGGCTATAAAGCCAAGCACTGGGACACTTTAAGCCATTCACTACTTCGGAATGTGAAAAGAGGAGGTCAAAGTGATTGGACAGCAAAATTGAAGAAAGGATGCAGAACAGAGGTAAATTAAAGGCTAAAAAGAGGGTGCCAACAATGCACCATGTGAGGTGCACCCATTGCATTGCCCCTATGCAGGGTCTGGGTCACCACAGACATGTTAACTTACTTAGATCTTGTCTGTTATACACTCAGAATAAATGTACAAGTGGAAATACAGGGATATGTAATTTAAAGTATAATTACTATATTACTAGACTATAGTTACTGTATGTACAAAGCATGGAAAAGATTTGTTCCCTAATTTTAGAAGAACCAAGCTCACATATGTTAATAAAATGTCATGAGCTTCAGTAGTCCACCATCATAATCACAGTCTTATAACATTTAGATTATTGAAAAAGGTGAAGCATGGATATGTACACCTTGTATTAGGACAGCTAACGTATTGGCAGACCATATCAGTCACACCATCTTTAGCCACGAATCAACAGGGCTTCCAGCCATAACATAGCGGTGGGGGTGGTTCTCAGTGGGGTTCTCAGTTATGCAAAGTCTGTGGAAATTACGCAGAAAGAGCAAGGGAGGATTTGCTCCGTTTTTAGCACTTTTTGGAAAATATCTCAGACTAAGTCAGTTCTTTGGACAAACTACAACGTTCAGGTAAATATATCTTTTTCTGATTGTCCCAATGGTGGCCAATGAAATAACATGAGGGTGATTATGATGTTTAACTACATGATAATATGGGAACTGCCCTACGGGCATTTATTTATTTAGTTCACCGTCCCGTGGGGTCGAACCAGCGAAGGACGAGGACTCAGGACAACAGTGGACACACTAACCCAGTCGGCCACAAGAGAGGTATAAGTGAATATCGCCTCCCATCAACTCACCCGTCGAACTCAGGTGTTTTGCATTTGGAGACGATATCCACCCACCTCTGCCATGTTGACCGTGTAATGCGTTTGTCGCACGTAGCCATATTATGACTATTTATCACATCACCGTGATTCATATACAATCAGAAAGCTACAAACGTCCTTTAATATCCAATTCGCTCTACCTCGGAAATAATATATTTTCATATATGTTACCAGAGTTCGATGGGTGAGTTGATGGGAGGCGATATTCACTTATACTTCTCTTGTGGCCGACTGGGTTAGTGCGTCCACTGTTGTCCTGAGTCCTCGTCCTTCGCTGGTTCGACCCCACAGGACGGTGAACTTATTATCAACTAAAAAATTCCCCTTCGGTAACATATATGATAATATATTATTTCCGAGGTAGAGCGAATTGGATATTAAAGGACGTTTGTAGCTTTCTGATTGTATATGAATCACGGTGATGTGATAAATAGTCATAATATGGCTACGTGCAACAAACGCATTACACGGTCAACATGGCAGAGGTGGTGGATATCGTCTCCAAATGCAAAACACCTGAGTTCGACGGGTGAGTTGATGGGAGGCGATATTCACTTATACCTCTCTTGTGGCCGACTGGGTTAGTGCGTCCACTGTTGTCCTGAGTCCTCGTCCTTCGCTGGTTCGACCCCACGGGACGGTGAACTTATTATCAACTAAAAATTCCCCTTGGTAACATATATGAAAATGTATTATTCCGAGGTAGAATATGAATATATATATATATATATATATATATATATATATATATATATATATATATATATATATATATATATATATATATATATATATATATATATATATATATATATATATATATATATATATATATATATATATATATATATATATATATATATATATATATATATATATATATATATATATATATATATATATATATATATATATATATGAAATTTTTATCACACCGTGATTTATATACAATCATTAAGCTACAAATGTCGCTTAATGTCGAAATTCACGCTACCTCGGTATATCTCCGTTGGAGAATTGTCGAAGGGGAATTTATATAAGTGATAAATGAATTGGAATCGTCGGGACACGAACCCGTGACACGAAAACCTATTCAGCGACTCCAGTGGACGATAACCATTGAGCCATCAAGAGAGGTATAAGTCATATGCCGAGATGTTGTACTGCTTTTACCCGTCGTGAGCGGGAAATGTACTAGCCTCGGCAATGACCCACCTCCGCCATGACAGTTCATTGGTACGTTTGGAACACGCAGCTCTTATTATGAAATTTTTATCACACCGTGATTTATATACAATCATGAAGCTACAAATGTCGCTTAATATCGAAATTCACGCTACCTCAGCATATCTCCGTTGGAGAATTGTCGCCGAAGGGGAATTTATATAAGTGATAAATGAATTGGAATCGTCGGGACACGAACCCGTGACATGAAAACCTATTCAGCGACTCCAGTGGACGGTAACCATTGAGCCATCAAGAGAGGTATAAGTCATATGCCGAGGTAGCGTGAATTTCAATACTAAGCGACATTTGTAGCTTCAAGATTGTATATAAATCACGGTGTGATAAAAATTTCATAATAAGAGCTGCGTGTTCCAAACGTACCAATGAACTGTCATGGCGGAGGTGGGTCATTGCCGAGGCTAGTACATTTCCCTGCTCACGACGGTTAAAAGCAGTACAACATCTCGGCATATGACTTATACCTCTCTTGATGGCTCAATGGTTACCGTCCACTGGAGTCTCTGAATAGGTTTTCGTGTCACAGGTTCGTGTCCCGACGATTCCAATTCATTTATCACTTATATAAATTCCCCTTCGGCGACAATTCTCCAACGGAGATATACCAAGGTAGTGTGAATTTTGATATTAAGCAACATTTGTAGCTTCATGATTGTATATAAATCACGTTGTGATAAAAATTTCATTCCAAACTTACCAATGAACTGTCATGGCGGAGGTGGGTCATTGCCGAGGCTAGTACATTTCATCGCTCACGACGGTTAAAAGCAGTACATCTCGGCATATGACTTATACCCCTCTCGATGACTCAATGGTTACCGTCCACTGGAGTTGCTGAATAGGTTTTTGTGTCACGGGTTCGTGTCCCGACGATTCCAATTCATTTATCACTTATATAAATTCCCCTTCGGCGACAATTCTCCAACGCTGATATACCGAGGTAGCGTGAATTTCGATATTAAGCGATATTTGTAGCTTCATGATTGTATATAAAAAATCACGGTGTGATAAAAATTTCATAATAAGAGCTGCGTGTTCCAAACGTACCAATTAACCGTCATGGCGGAGGTGAGTCATCGCCGAGGCTAGTACTTTTCCCCGCTCACGACGAGTAAAAGCAGTACAACATCTCGGCATATGACTTATACCTCTCTTGATGGCTCCATGGTTACCGTCCACTGGAGTAGCTGAATAGGTTTTTGTGTCACGGGTTCGTGTCCCGACGATTCCAATTCATTTATCACTTATATAAATTCCCCTTCGGCGACAATTCTCCAGCGGAGATATACCGAGGTAGCGTGAATTTCGATATTAAACGACACATTTGTAGCTTCATGATTATATATACAGTCATACCTCGAAATTACGCGAGGTTAGGTTCCGGAGCCCCTCGTGCAAGGTGAATTTTCGCGTAAGTTTGGCATGGTCTTTAAAAATGGTAATAAATGTTTATTTCCAAAGTTTAAGTACTAAATATGCTCCCAAAGTATTAAGCTAACTTTTAAATGAACTAAAGTTAGTGTAATTTTATTTAAAATTTAGCTTATTACCCTTAAAAAAGGAATACAGTAAATGGCTGACATAAAAATTGAGTACTGCACAGTTTCATAATAGCGCATTTACAGTAGGTGCGTACGTATACTAATGTTACCCCTAATTCATGGGATGCCGTTTTCTTTGTCACGTAGAGGAAAAGCCGTTTTCTTTGCGTCACTAGGCAAAACGTCGCGTCAGTCAACAAAAGTACAATTCCATAAAATATCGAAAACGTACATAATGTTCGTAGAAGGTAGTACAGTACAGGTAAAATTCAATCAATTTAAAATTATATACTGTACAGGTAATGACGAATGAGAGAGAGAGAGAGAGAGAGAGAGAGAGAGAGAGAGAGAGAGAGAGAGAGAGAGAGAGAGATACTGTAATAAAGTAACTGTACTGCTTTTGTATCGTATTTATGTGCAAATATATAAATACAAATTGTCCATTCTGATTTTACACCTAAAAACACGAAAAACTTAAAAATTAAACACACTTTCTACAGGGGTATCATCTTTGAAAAATGCAGTAACGAAGGGTATCACATCTTGTAAAAGTACACCAACTGAACGTGCTGTAATTACATGCACATACAGATTGCACCAGCACTTTTCTCAGAGGTGAACAGAGTAATTTTCAAAGAATGACACTTATACAACTCTTAGTTACATCTCTGATATTACATTAACGAATTCATTTTATCAAATGAGCGCGACTGAACAACCTCATCTCAAGGTCATGTAAAGTCCTTGTGACAAAGACTTTGCGAATGGACATAATACTTGTATGATATTTATGTACAGAAATATAAATATAAATTTTCCATATCGATTTTACAGTTAAAAGCATGAAAACTTATAAATGTACTTCAAACATTAAACAAGCATTTTATTCAGGGGTATCATCTTTGGGAAGTGCAGTAACTTTGCAAATGGGTATCACATCTTGTAAAAGTACACTAAGTGAATGTGCTGAAATTACCTTTGCATCATATTTATGCATGTAGAAAAATAAAAATAATACATTTTCGATACAGATTTTACACATGAAAGCATGAAATGCATTTTTCATAGAGATTTTACACATGAAAGCATGAAATGCATTTGTCATAGAGATTTTGCACATTAAAACATGAAATGCATTTTTCATGCAGATTTTACACATAAAAGCATGAAATGCATTTTTCATACACATTTTACACATAAAAGAATGAAATGCATTTTTCATACAGATTTTACACATAAAAGCATGAAAACTTGTAAATTACTTAAAAAACTAAACACCCACTTCTGCAGGGTTTCTCGAGAATTTCGTGTGTCTGTGAAAAAATTGCATATGCCCATTAGTTAGGTTCCAGTGAAAAGTTCGTATGTGTGTGAATTCGCTCAACTCGAATTGTGTAAGATCGAAGTATTACTGTATATATATATATATATATATATATATATATATATATATATATATATATATATATATATATATATATATATATATATATATATATATATATATATATGAAAATCATTATATTGGTCTAACTGGAAGATAATTAAAATGTGCTACACACAGGAGAACAGTGCAATTTTTTTTATATAACAGTGAAAACAATGGTGCCACCAATTAGACAGGGATAAAAATCCCAATTTTTTAGTTATTCACATTTTTCCTACGTGCACTAGACCAGCCTTGTACAGTACTGGCTAAACAAGGGTGGTACCTGGGTAGAGATGTTTGAGAGGGACTGCCTATTCTCACCCAACTGACGTTATCCATTGTCCTTTCAGCTCGCACTCAGGAAAATTAAGGAAAAATGAAGATAGGTGGATTAGATAAAGTGGGTTAACTACAGTATGAAAGGCTTCAAGTTGTATATTGTACCTAGGAAAAACACAGATTACTTTTAAAAACTTGGCATTTGTTCCTAGGGGATATAAACACCCCGCCTTTCATATACCGGAACTCAATACTTACGAGTTTTATCTTGGCTGCAATTAGAATGTGGTGAATAGTCTGCCTAGTGTGCTAGTGGAACATTCTGATCCCCAAATATTTAAGCGAAAGAAAATTAATTTCTGCTTTTTTGCAGATGTTTCCTGAATTCAGGTGTATCGGCTTTATTTTCTATTCCCACATATTTAACTTTTTAACACCTTTTCCCATAACTTGTCTCTTTGCAGGCTGATTTCCCCGTCTGTTGACTCTATACAAAAGGGTTTTCTTTCTTTCTTTAAATCTTAAAGGTTTAGACAAAGAAAGAAAGAAAGATAGGTAGTACCTGCCGTGAGCACTTAGCAAGCCAAGTGGAGTGTTACCTGCTCTGGTTGTTAAGGACCAGGATCACATAGTATTAATCCCAAAGGACCAGGATCACATAGTATTAATCCTAAAGAACTGGGTATCCCTTCATGGAGGCAGGAAACCCATAGTCAGCAGCCTTTGTTATGGATGACAGGCTCTACCTTGCTCCCCTCATGAGTTCAGGGACCAAGGAGAATGAGAGGGATGAAGCCAAAAGAAAGGGTTATGAGACAAATCTCTTTAGCATTAGTTGGTAATAATGAAAGAAAAACACTCCAAACCCCAGAATTGGATCATTTCAGATAGTACTGAAGAGTGCAGGCCTGCAAAGCAGTCTCTCATCTGGATTTCCAACTTAGATTTGGAGGGTTTGGAGGGAAGAAAGAGGAGCTCTTAATCTTTTATGATGCTAATTGGGGAAGACGCTTTCTCCCCACCTTTTTGAAGTGCATTTAGTGAAAAAACTAAGAAGCATAAATAAATATTCCTTACTACCCTGCAAGAACTATGTCTCCCAAGGGTTGCTGGAGAATTTCAGCATAAAGTTGCAGGAATAGCACCGTTCAAAGTAAAGGTAAACAACAGACTGACATGACAAGAGAAGAGAGCAGGGTCCTCTCATGCCGCTTCAACCAGAGAAAATGCAGATCAGAAATGCCCTCTGCCAAAGGTCAACAGGGAACTGCCCAAGCTATGTGAAGAAGGAGGAATAAGAAACAATTTGTATATCACTCCTCAAAGAAGTTATGGGGAAGAGAACAACAAAGACAATCATGTGTTATACAGGTAGTGGAGCTAAATTCCATCACTGTTCCAAGAACTGAAAGCAAAAGTGAAACCAAAGTTCTCTGCAAGTAGTCTTTACCCATCAAGTATTGGAAATCTGGTGTTCAAAACTTCTTCGCTTAGACACTGATAGTTGAGTTGAGCTGAATTGCAATAATATTCTGATGCACAATGCAGCCAACCTAATGGCAGCAAACCATCCATTAGAGCATCTGCACTGCTGAATATAAGATACTACTTACCTTTTCTTGAAACATAAATCATGACAGTGCAGTGGTGTACCAGTCATCTACTACTGAGATTCAACCATTTGAAAAAAACTGTGCAGTAGATATGAGGTATTCCCAAAATGTACACACCTAAGATAAAACTCATCTCAAATGGTTGTTCCTGCTGGGACAGGAACTACATTAATATCATCCTAAGGTCATTAAAGTGATAAGTCATCCAAGGGGGGCACTCTTAGCTGCCGAGTGTCAGTAAGATCAGGTATTTCACCTATTGCTTGGGGATGAGAGTAGAGAAGTTGATCAAAATCTTAATGAGTCATACCCTTAAAGTGCAATGGTTTCAAACTTATGGGTATTGGGATAAGTGAATACCCTTAAGAAAGCCCAAGTCAAGTTAGTGGCAGAAAGTATGTAATATTCCTGGCATAAGGCCATCACAAGTCCAAAATAGCAACATGGACTGCTAGAGTTCTGCATCAGACGGAGTCGAGGTACTACCCAGAGTTATGAAGAATGGGTACTGAAAAGTACTTGCCCTTCAATTAAAAGACTAATAAAATTGGGTTTGTGACACAAATCAACAAGGAAGAGGTCGAGCATCAGTCTCTAACCCGTGGTCATGTTTCCTTATATGAACTTGACCAATCAGATTGGGAAACCAGCATTAAAGGACTTCTAATGGCGCTTTTCTCCAGATTCTGCTGTGTTGAGAAGACTGAGATAGCTATGAATCCAGAGAAAGAAGAAAAATTTGTTTGGTATATTAATTAAGGTAGGACAAAGTCTTAATGCAGAAGCCTCTTCCTGTTCTGAACTTCTAAGACAATGGTTCTGCTTTCTACACCCGCCACTGCAGACGAGAGAGGTTACCCTCCATTGTGGCACTGGAAGAGAGGAATGGCCAGTCAAAGATACTACCCCCTCCTTCTTCCCCTTTATTCCAAACTTGACATGCCATCTATTCCAGCATGACATGCCAGAGGAAGTGATAAAAAGAGTAATGCTCTGTTTTATTTGAAAGGGAAGGATGGGCTCCATGTCCGTCCAACACTGAACAATTCCAAAACTAGAACCAAATGGTAATCTAAGCTCCTTTTGAGAAAGGAGAGAGAAAGACAAACTATCTCTCATATGGAGAACCAACCCAACCTAGGGAAAGCCAGACACCATCAGTGACCATGCACCCCTGTCCTCCCTTAAGGGGACAGTGCGTGGAAGAAGTCTATCTAGACTTATTATGTAAAGACTAGACTTCACACTTTCAATGCCAGCCTGCAAGGAAAAAGAGAGTGGGATCAAGGTAAAAGTAGATGAAGACAAAGATAAAGAGTACTACTGGCTTTCCTACCCTTCCTTCTGCTAGTCATACTCACTTCACACCACGTGGCTGGCCTAGTCAGGAACAACAGACCAAGTTACACCCCTTGGAGGAAGCTCACCAGGAAGGACTACTGCAACAGGAAAACCCTTTTCCAATCCAGTAATCCATAAAGTTGAGACCATTGTAACCATGAGTAACTAACTACCTCAGGATACTGAGTGCCTCACAGACACCGGAAAAGATGATGTTATTTGTATGTACAGTAATTAGAGAACAACACAGCTGCTGATGAACCCTTCATTAGCAGCTGCTAAGTTTCAGGCAAAAATAAATGCAAGGTAGAACTTGATTTAAGATGTACTTGGTCTTTTCTGCTTTCCATTGAGACAAGAACTGATAAAAAGCACAAAAGTACAAAAAAGACAAAAACTACCACTTTCAGAACTGATAAATCACAGGAACCATGCAAAAGAAATAGCCAGTGCAAGTAAAAAGACAAAGCAATTTAAAAAGTTAAGTATATCTTAGTTTAACCAGACCACTGAGCTGATCAACAGCTCTCCTAGGGCTGGTCCGAAGGATTAGATTTATTTTACATGGCTAAGAACCAACTGGTTACCTAGCAACGGGACCTACAGCTCATTGTGGAATCCGAACCACATTATAGTGAGAAATGAATTTCTGTCAACAGAAATGAATTTATCTTTTTCTTCATTGGCCAGTCGGAGATTCGAACTCGCGGCCAGCAGAATGCTAGCTGAGAACGGAACCCACTTACCCAACGAGGAACTAATCGGTCAAGTGGACAATGGATGGCGTCGGTTTGGTGGGAATGGCCCCTCTCCTCCACCCACTCTCTAGCTGGATACCATCCTTGTTTAGTTAGTAAACACCCAGTCCAATGCATGCACAGAAACATAGAAGTATACTCGATATATGAAAGGCGTAGTGTTTGCAACCCCGTGGGAACAAATATAGCTTATTCCAGTCACATACTGGACAAAAATATTATTTCGGTTTTATAGTTTTATGAATATCAGCCAAAGAATGCATAAACTCGGTCCATTTATTTCAAAAAACAATGTGAGATACATGGGTTTTAAGAAAGGTAGATTACCTGGGCCTTTAGCAAAGGTATGAGCCAGCCAGTAATGATAAAATAAGATTTGTAAATATAGCATTGATCTCAAGACACTAAGGAGTTTGTTGCTCCTCCCTCTATTTTCTAATTTTCAGGTGTGAATATTTTTCCGCCCATCTGTATGTTAATTTGTAATGTCATCCTTGAATATATATTGTAAATTTCTACCATTATGTATTAGTCATCTTGATTATGTTTTATGATTTATACCTCAGGTTTAATTTTTTCTTGCAATACATCTGCATGTATGCACAGTATTATATTTAAACTGCGTTTAATGTATATAAGGCAACATTCATGTAGGGGTAAATAACATTGTATTGGCTTGATACATTAATCAATCTTGAGAATAGTGAAATATGTCACATTTCAGGAAAGAGTAACAAGTTGTTAATTATTACACTGATTTTAACAAGTAACTTTACTTAAGCTTGGAAGTGAAATGAGTGTAACCCTTCTTATAGATGGCACGATACAGCCACATGGCTTATTTGAATGGATAACATAACTACAAACTGTCGAAGTCCTTGTTAATTTACATAACTCGAAACTGGAAAAGTAAACTTCCTTCTTTTTAGCTCTCTCACTTAAAACTAATATACTGAACTTAATTCATCCATAAACATTTCACTGATAGTTAACGATACCCATTAATATAATGACGCAGTGGTTTCCGCAATAATTCTACTCACAGAGAGCATTTGAAGACATCTGAATCTGCTAAAAACATTACGATGTATTGGTATAATAAGTGATTCAGACACAAAAAACTAAAACACAGCATCTCGATCATTATGGCAAAAAAAAATACAATAAATAAATAATCATCCAAAAGAAATGTTGAAGTCCAGAATTGCTTTGTAAGCACTCTCACTGACTTACGTGAAAATTCATTGTAGACTTCTGGGTTATCTTGTCTTTCCACCACTTCATTTTGGCTGTCAGTATCTGTCTCGCCATTTGTCTGAGATTTCATTCGTGGACAACCTTCGTGCTCCTCAGAAGATTCATTTTGGAGTCGAGTCATATTTCCTAAAATAATAAAAGAATTCGACCATTCATTAAGCATGAGGTTAGAGTTAAACAATTTTTGCATGCCTATAAAATTGTATGCAATTCCATTTCTTTTTTTTTTTTTTTTGCAAAATGTAATAACTCATTTTACAAAAGGGTAAAACATAAAATGAAAAGGAGTCCCAGTGAAGTAGTCTAAAAGTGATTCTATAGTTCTTTTATCATGATCCAAAGCACTATGATACATGGACGTAATTTGCAAGTAATCAAGACTAAAGAAATTCATACGTTTCACAGTCGTTTTGGCAAAGAACTCCCTTTATACTTCAACGTATCGATAAGTGTTCACGGGAAATCATTATGGCCAATGCTACTTTGTAAGCACGCTAATTTACTTCCTTGAATGTCCAGGGATGGGTTGATCATCAAACTGTATTTCTTCTGTTTCTGGTTGACCCACAGTAATTGTCACGCCAGTGATTTGAAATTGTAACTGTGTGCCACTATCTACTATCCAAATCAGTTCATTTGGGAGTTGACTTGTATTTACTAAAATAGTGAAGAGTTCAACAATTAATAAAGCATAAATTTAAAAATTCAAAATGTATGCATTTCTACATAATTATATGCTGCTACATTCCCTGCTTATATTTTAGTTTATTCGGCATTCTTTTATCACATAATACTCCTGCCACCTCCCACCAGTTTTGCCCAAGCTGCTTTTATCCCGCTTTCAACCGTGCCTCGTAGCTTAAAGTAGATCCTAAGACACTGAAAATCTTTGTTTCAAATCTGGGTCTCACATATCTTGTAAAAAAAAGCCTATCCCTCCCTCCCTATTGAACACCATAATCTTACTCTTGCCCACATTTACCATCAAACCACCCCATTCAAGAGGTTCCTGCCACTCCACCATTCTTTGTAAAATGATATAAACCAACTCTAACTTCAAGAATTCATGTTTTGCTACATGCTACCCTTACCAAATTTTCGAGCAATTTCCTCTGTCTTAAAACATCGAAACGCTGCTTCCCTTGTTATTCTATTGCTTCTCTAGGCCTATAAAAGCATAGTAAACCTTTCTATTACATTCCAGCCTCTTCCTATAACTGTTTTATTAACAAGACAGCATCAAGTGTACTACTCCCTCTAATGAAACCTTAATGCTGTTCAGCATCGAGAATTCTTATAAAACCTTCAACAGTGTTCTGTTAGTTTGTATGTTTTAGCAGAATGCTATAATTCCTAATACAAAATAGGTTATAAAAAAGAGAATAAAAGTCCCCCAGTGAAATCATCTAAAAATAATTGCTTTTGCTATCACGACTCAAAACACTATTGACATATGCATGTATTAAGTAATTAAGGCCAACGAAAACTAGGGAAAATTTCTTAATCGTTTTGGCGAAGAAAAATCCACTTCTATTCCCCGTATGAAAAAGCATTCACAGGAGATAATTTTAGTCGTATTACTTTGTAAGCACAATAATTGACTTACTTGAATGTTCGGTGTTGGGCTGTCTTTCCTCCGCTTCTGTTTGTTTCGCAGTAGCTTTCTTGCCACTCATTTGATTTTGCAACTGTAAACCATTACATTCACTTGGGCTTTGCGGCGTAACTTCTAAAATAATGAAGAGAATTCGACCATAAATAAAGTATGAATATAAAATTAAGATTTTTTTTTTTTTTGGCATACTTAGTAAAATTTTCGCCGGGTTATTTCTTACCTTTACCTCGGCAAAATGCATGAACTCATAATACAAAAGGGGTTAGGAAATGAAAGCATTCAACATATGGTTTATCTGTAAAAGGCCTAATCTATTAATACCCAATTATAGCCCTTCCAAAGCATCAGAACAGCTTTACATATCAATGCTTTCACGTATTTATATCAAGCCAGCATTTTAACTCTCATTCGATTTAATATCTTTTGTTGCTTCGTCGATCTATCATTTTTAGGTGTCTCTCTATTTGGTTCTCTAAAGTATAATTAATTATACGACCATCTTCTATTTCCTTTCAGAGAGCAGTAATCTAGATATTCTGGTCTATCTTTAGTACAGATCCCTCGACAGGATTTAAAAATTAGTAATTTTTCCTGGAACAATTATACTAAAACTATGTTAAAAACGTATATATGATTATTCATAAGTAATATAGCAACTGTAACATGATTCAGTGTAAAAGATAAGTTTGTTAAATGTCAAAAATCTTGGAAATGCAATACACCAGTAGTCTGCACATACCACGTCAATACTCTGCACACTCAACAAGTGTTACATTTGTAGAGCTTCACAAATGAGACGCTTGTTACTGTAATATACAAATGAGACACTCGTTACTGTATTACGCCATATTAGAACATTCATCTCCACGACCGATAATAGCAATTTAATATTGTTATCCAGTTAAGAGACTCAATTGAACACTAGCTTTTTCCCAACCGGATACAAGGGCAGAACTTTCATAAGAATTACCCCCATTTATGGTAACGGAAACGGAATAGTGTACAAGATTCGTTTTGTGGCTACAGTGAAGTTTATTTTCGACTTCGATTATATAAGAAAGAGTTTTATATTTGTTTTATGTAAGAAAGGTAGATTAAAAGTTAACAAGTTTAATCATTACCTTGAAATGTGGCTAAACTTGCCTCAAACGCTACGACTTCTTCAGACGCTGGTCTCTTCTGGAAAATTTGATCTGAAAATAAAATAAATAATTGGTTTCCGTAACAAACTAATGGAATTGTAAATAGCCTATGCTGTAAAAAGTATGATAAGTGTGAATTATTCTATTTTCAGTTTCTCAAGTTCTATGAGAAAGCCTAAAGAGATGATCTATGCGAAAGTCATAAGTGTCAAGTAGATCTGGAAGGGATTATTTAGTAGCATTACATTTCATCAGAAACCTAGTTTGTAATATGATTTGGAGCAGAAAAATGCACTTTAGAGAAATGGGTGGTGTTATTTTTTCCTGGAGGTAAACACACATGATGTATTGTTTTTAAATACTTCTGTGCGTTCCAGTCAGTCATTGTTGTGAACACCTGGCGACTAGGGATGATAATTTCACCAATAAAGTAAATCACTGCATATGCAAGCATGGCATTCCTTTTTTAAAATGTGACAATTCACTTCACAGTACACGACACTTTTTCATGAGTCTTGAAAATGTATTCAAATGACTCTTGATAAGATGTGCACTCGAATATAATATTCCTCTAGGTTAATGTGTTAGATGTGATGTTTTCATAATAAGTCCGTTTTCAATGCTGATTTTGCACACAGCGGTTACCAAAACATTTACATAGCTTTATGATTTTAATATTGATAAAAATTACCCAAGATAATGAATAAATCCAAATCTTGGTGTTAAAGAACTTGTTACAAGGTGAACTGTTTAACTTATGAGAATATGTCCTGTAAAGTCGAACTTATGCATAGCAAATCAAACAGCACTGATTTTTCTTGTGGGATTACAGTCCACAATACTGCCATTAATTAATGGTACCTGAACTGATTTATTAAAGGAAATATTTTGGGCATATCATTACTTATAAGACTTACATGATGTATTTCAAAACTTAAAGAACATGACCTTTAAGTTTATGCACTGCTCAGGTCAACAGAGGCACACATGGGTTTAAACAACGTCTGCCTAAGAGTTCTCTGTTGTGTGCATAAAACCAGTCCAGGCAAATGTCATGGCCAATGAACCTAGCATGTAGGCAGAATTGATACAAGTTGCTAAAAATGAGCTCAGTCCAACTAGCAAAAGATAGTAGACTTCATTCATCCAGTAATGGCGGGCCAAGTCGTTTAGGGAATACTGAATAATGGTAGATATTCACATTCTCACAGTGAGTGTACAAAAACTCATATAAGTCTAATCCTTCGGGCCAGCCCTAGGAGAGCTGTTAATCAGCTCAGTGGTCTGGTAAAACTAAGGTATACTTAATTAACTTTTTAGTGGACCCTTGAGTTAAGAGGTTGTTATAGATTACACGGGGGACTCTAAAGCCTGAGAAGAAAAAGAGAGAGACTGAAGGAAGCATGTAATCAAACGTTTCTCGAGGACGATGCCCGAAAGAAATCCCTGTAAAAGAGGAAAGGACACTTGCAATGAAGCTGTCACAATACCATTGAATCCCCTTAAGATGGGTAATGTGTGCAGTCCTTCTCAGATATAAGAATGATATAAATGCTCCACAACTTCTCTGTGGTCCGCCATCTTTAAAAACTTTATCCCCAGAAGCTCTGAAAACAAGTCGCCCATCCACTGTCATGAAGTTGCTCAACCATTGTGATGGTGTAATTACCTTAATCATTTACAACAAAAGAATTTGTTTTAAAGCTGGTGAATGTTGGTTTTTATGATAGCTTTTAATAGGTCTCTGACGAATTTGTCTGGCAGTGTCCCAATCCATGTGAAAAGTTATACAATTTAGGTAAATATAACAAGGTAGGTCAGCAACCTAATGGGTCTGGGTTAGATTACTGGTTTTCTGTCATTCCCTTATCCAAAACTCAGGTTTAATACTGAGGGCTCCTCCATTACTGTCAGATACAGGAGGGGTTGTGGCATGTAGCCTAAACCAATCTTTCCCAAGGGAAATAAATATCAGAATCATCAGAATCACATAAAAAAATTATGCAACATTTTTACTGGTATTAGAATAAATGGTTGCAGTGTAAAAGTTTGCCATTTTTTATATGTTAACCTGGATACTGGATGACTTATTTCTTCATGACCATTACCAATGCAGACCATAGATTCCCCATTCTTGGTTATACCTGGACGAATGATTAGGCTACTAGCCTATATGCCTGCTCGGATACTCGTGATAATTTGATGGGCTGATTCTAAGAGGGAACTGCCAAGTTTTTTTGTACAAACCATAGGGGCAAAGACTTGGTACCCTTCCTTGAAAACCCATGGCGATTTGTTGGTGTAAGCGGTAAGTTGTGGGTAAAACTGAAGACTACTAACGCGGCGTGATTCCTGCAAGTCGCCGACGCCCTAGTATTAGTTACCGAACTAGATAGGTGCGGCAGTAGTTACCAGTTTTACCAGGTTGTGAAACCTACCTGGTGATTTGGTGGTTTGAAATACTTCACTTATGTAGTATATACAGTAACTTTATCCTCAAAGAGATGTTGAAAATCGGAACGTTTACAAGGGAATCAGAATTGCACCATTTTTGACAACTACTGTATTAGTTACTCATTTTGTATATATAATCATACCTTCTGTCGAAGAGTCATGTGGGCTTTTGGAATACCATAGAATTATATCATCTGCGTCCGGCGTATTTAACTCCTCGTCAGTATTCATTTTACAAGCGATTTTGACAGAAATGGTATTGGTTTGTTTTCACTACTATAACAACGGAAGCGAGATTGATACTGGTCGGGCTGCTCGGGCAGTATTACGGTAGCTAGTGTCATTTGATCAAGGTATTGTACCCTGACTTCAAAATTATTGTTTTATCAAAATTATTGTAATGAATTATCAGGCTCTTGTGATTATTATCATATGTTTTACTGTTACTACTAGTGCTAAAAGTAGGGTTCAGATTAATAGTGAAACTGTCCTTAAAGTCAATCTTGAGCTGATTTTCGTAAAGAGAAGTTGATAGACGATATTGTTTTGTTTTGCCAGTTAAGCCAATGTTCTTCAGTTAATTTTGTCAATATATAGAGCTACTTGTTCATACATTGCTTTTTATATGTTAAATTACGTAAAAAAAAAT
Organism: Macrobrachium rosenbergii; assembly: GCF_040412425.1. NCBI lineage: Eukaryota > Metazoa > Arthropoda > Malacostraca > Decapoda > Palaemonidae > Macrobrachium > Macrobrachium rosenbergii. The sequence goes on along the minus strand of NC_089798.1, from coordinate 1,419,387 downwards.
AAATTTCAAGGGATCCGTTTATTTAAGCAAATTTATTCAAATACAAAATATGTAGTTCATCATTAACTATAAATTAGCTTCCTTGTATAATTTGCATCTGCACATATATCACAACTAAATCAGTAGTATTTCTTTTTTAGTTATGTAAAATAATATATGTAAAGGGAACAATTTGGTGATAATTAACTGTTTTTGATCTGTGTCTTTAAATTCATAACAGAATTATCGTACAAGAGCGTGCCTATTTAAGCGTTCATGTATGATGATTATCGTACGGATAGCAACTGCAGTAGCATCATCCCAGCCCACAAAATCAGAGATGATTAGTTCCTGTTGAAATGCACTGCATTTTATGCAGTCGTATTGCTGGCTGCCTCTGCGATATGACCTTTGGCCATATCAGTCAACAATCCCGCCAGTAATATACGTAAAAGAGCTAAACATGGCACAAGTTTCCTACGTCTGGCAAGGGCCCTTTATCAGAGTCGACTATTTTTTTTATAGTATATCTCTAGTCAAGGTCACTGAGAATAGAAGTGTACCGCTAATAATTCCGTTTGTTTAGGACGCATTTTAAATTACACACAAGACAGTATTGTCGTATTCTTTCTTGTATATAATATAGAAGCCCTAACTAAAAAAAAAAAAAAAAAAAACAGTAACCATCGCTTGTAAAGTAGAACAAATCCTCCATTGAAAGCCAGTCCACATACGTACTAAATTAGCAGAGCTGAAAGCGCCTAAAAATGATGATGTGCAACACGGACATTAGCAGAAAGTTTGCGCAGGGGCATTCATTTGATTATGGTTTTCATATAACATTTTATTTTTTAAAAGGCATTTGTAATAATTAATCACTGTATTTCGATGTTCACAATAAGTACAGAATTTTTATTCCCGTTGGTGAGAAAATTTACATAATCTTGGTACCCCGTTGGCGCACGATGTTTGAAGGTATTATCGAAAGTGTTGGAAATTAAGATGTTAATAGCAATTAATCATTGCAGATAAAAAATAAAACAGCTGAGCTTACATAAAGTGAATCTTGCATCTACTTTACTCTTAGATAATTTTCATTAACCTTCCATATCTAATAGGAATGCCACATTATAGTGACTTAAGACATTAAATAATTTTGGTCTCCTGTCGCTGTCAACGGCCTTCTCATAATAAGCAAAAGCTATGAAAGGGGGATATTGAAATTCCATACACGCTTGAACATATTCCAGCTCAAGTATTTGAGATGTACAACTCCTGCCTTTTCTGTCGTCTAAGCATTTTATCAGTTTCTTTCTCCAGGCTTTTGGGAGGACCTTTCATAGAGACCCCCAACAAAATTCGAGGGTCGTTATCTAGGTCCAATACTTCTTGGGGGTCATGATCTTTATGACATTTACAGTATTTTGTTTATATTTTTACGGTAATCCCCAAACGGGCTTGTACTAACACCGCCCCAAAGGTGGATACATAACTGGTTAAAAGCCTTGGGGATCAGTATCTAGGAAAAATCTCTTTTGAGAATAAGCTTACGGACTATTTTCTTTATGAAAACCGACCTAAGTGCAATGCCTTTGTTTACCAGATTCAACCAAGCCACCTTACTATTTATATCTATGGTGTGACTCTTAATTCCCAATCAGTACCTTCATCCTTTATGTTTTTTTGAATAGTCTCATCTCTCCTAGCGTGGCTGTATGCGGGACTACTGACACCAATCTCTCTCTCTCTCTCTCTCTCTCTCTCTCTCTCTCTCTCTCTCTCTCTCTCTTCCCCAGCCGACTTAAAAGCATGATGATTAATTCAGAGCTTAAATCAACAAAAGCACATTGTATTTGTTAGGCAACGCGGCCACATCCCCCATTCCTCTTCAGTTCGAGATACAGGTGCTATGCCATAGACATGTTATCGCTTGACCTGATCACACTGATGAAGAGACAAGCATAAACGAAACACATATCGACACACACAAATATATATATATATATATATATATATATATATATATATATATATATATATATATATATATATATATATATATATATATATATATTTTTTATATTTACATTTATATTTATATTTATATTTATATATATATTTATATATATATATTATATATATATATATATATATATATATATATATATATATATATATATATATATATATATATATATATATATAGATAGATAGATAGATGAATGCTGCCTGTGACATTAATCTTCATGATTTTAGCAGTTCGTTTATGATAACCTTCCAGGCTCTATACCTCCATCTACCCTAAGAATGACCCACCAAAATCTACTAGTTGCCAAGTACACAATCTGCTGTTTAGGTGTACTGATGCGGAAAACATTTAGTTTTAGGACTTGGATCCAAGTCGCTCCCCACCGAATTCCCCCTGATTTGGTTTTGAGTTGAAGTCTTGGAACCACTGGACCACACAAAGAGACTCCTCTTGCGTATTAGGATTATTTTCTAAATTGAGTTTATGTTTATCCTTTTGTGAACTGCATAATAACCACTGAATTTTTCAGCATCTATAGTTAACTTCCCGTGGAAGGTACAAAAAATTTATCATTTTTTTTCTTATACCATGTGCATTGGCATACCTTCCTCCTACCATTGATGTGTATGCGTGTTTTTTTTTATTGGCCAACCTTAAATTTATGCCGGTCTAAGGGTGTGCTTAATATATATTTAGCCCGTCCTGTAAGGGTTAACTGTTCGTTGAAGTACACATTGTTTGAATATTAATAATTATTCCTTTACATGTACTGAAATTCCTATTAAAAATCAGTGCTCAGAGAGTTGAACGGTTTTTTACACTTCCAGTAATTTACATTGTAGGGATGAGGGTTTTTTTTTATATACAACAGTACGTTGAATTAATTACGCCATACAGAATATCGTTGATGAAAGTGTAATTTAGGAGCCTCTCGGTATGAAGTCAAAATGTAATGAAAGATTGTTTTGTATTTGGGTTATGCTCATCAACTGGACTACCTCCTTGTTGGTATCAACAAGAGTTGATATCAACAGATTGACCATCTTATCGAAAACATGATGCCATCGTATGCAAGAAATAAACAAGTAAAAAATGCGCCGAAGTTTCTTCAGCGCAATCGAGTTTTCTGTACAGCGTATAATCAAGGCCACCGAAAACATCTATCTTTCGGTGGTCTCGATATAATGCTGTATTAGTCGCGGCCCATGAATCTTGAACCACGGCCCGGTGGTGTCCCGGCCTTATCGCTGCCAAATGCACGATTATGGCTAACTTTAACCTTAAATAAAATAAAAACTACTGAAGCTAGAGGGCTGCAATTTGGTATGTTCGATGATTGGACGGTGGATGATCAACATACCAATTTGCAGCCCTTTAGCCTCAGAAGTTTTAAGATCTGAGGGCGGACAGAAAAAGTGCGGAAGGACAGACAAATAACCATCTCAATAGCTTTTTTTTTATAGAAAACTAAAAAAGAAAACGAAAGTCTGCAAACATGAAAGATGGGCACTTACGCAACTCGATTTCGAGGATGGCCGAGAACGTTTATTTAATAGAAACTTATAACTGAAGATAATTAAATATGAATAATTAAATCGGTCTTCTCCCAGTTGATCTTACGATGGTAATTCCAGCAGTGTTTTGCCAGATTTTATACGAAACAATAAGAATACAACACCGAGGTTGATCGTAGAAAGCGCCCTCGCCAAAAGTTATGGAAAAACTTTCGATGGCAACTTAAGGAATTACTTTGAGGAGAAGCTCACTTGTGAAAGGAAAGTGCCCGCGTTTTAAGAAGAACACAGACAAAAAGATGGGCAGTTGGGGGATAATCCCGAGCAACGAAAGATGAAGCATGCGACCACCGAGATCAGAAAGAATGCTTATAAGAACGGGAGTTGAAGAACAACGGGTAGGTCATCCCAGGGATTAGGAAATTAAAACAGCAGTGTATGTATGTATGTATGTATGTATGTATGTATGTATGTATGTATGTATGTATGTATATGTGTGTGTATATAGTTATCTATCTATCTATCTATATATATATATATATATATATATATATATATATATATATATATATATATATATATATATATATAGATAGATAGATAGATAGATAGATAGATAGATAGATAGATAATCAATGAAAAGCTGCATTGAGAGAAAGGAAGGAGGAGTATAAGCTGATAGCAGTAGTGATTTGCATATTTTGAACTCATTGTAGGTGTTGATATACAAGCTTAATATAGCTATTCCTAATGGGAGAAAAAGACTCAGTAAATGAAATTTATGTTTCTATTTCCAAACAGAAATAAATTTCGCTACAAGGATCATTTGCTCCTGTTATCCTTCGGTGCGTGAATATTTATATGCTTTTTTGTTAATAATTAATCACAGCTGTTATTATCACCATTATTGCTCTTTTCACAGGTTTTAGTTTTCTGTAAAAGAATACTATTGAGATGGCTATTTGCTGTCCGTCCGCACTTTTTCTGTCCGCCCTCACATCTTAAAAACTACTGAGGCTAGAGGGCTGCAAATTGGTATGTTGATCATCCACCCTCCAGTCATCAAACATACCAAGTTGCAGCCCTCTAGCTTCGGTAGTTTTTATTTTATTTAAGGTTAAAGTTAGCCATAATCGTGCATCTGGCAGCGATACAGGACGGGACACCACTGGGCCGTGGTTCAAGATTCATGGACTGCATTATACCGAAACCACCGAAAGCTAGATCTATTTTCGGCGGCCTTGTTTATACGCTGTACAGAAAACTTGATTACACTGAAGAAACTTCGACGCATTTTTTACTATTTTTTTTTTTCGTGCTCTATGTTCGGTTTATATTCTTGTTATTCTTGAAACGCCACTCTTCTAGCAATATTAATTCCTAATAATAACTCACAAAACATTAGATCTATTCCTTATTTTGGTGCAACAGAGAATGGAATAAACTTGCCAAATCATAGTTATCATATGTTTCAGCTTTTTGCATAAATATGACGAATATAAAAACTAAATATGACCTCTGGCAAACCTCCAATGAGGAAAAAATAAATAAAACTGTATTTTTTCTTCAAAGTATATTTATATTCTGATATGCATTTGCATATTAATCCTAACGCAGTATCGTTACTAAGAAGTAGCTGGATTGGCTGTGGCAGAAGCTAAAGCTGTTATACAAATTTGCATAACAATAATTGAAACTCAAGCAATAGCAATTCGGGAGAGAGATTGAATAGCGTAATAGAACGTCGTATACGAGCCACTTGGGATAGAATCCTTGTGCCTCATAAACAGACAAGATGTCTTTCACTGTTATCTTTGACATGAAAGCGACGTGCGCTCTCACGTGGAAGTTCATGTCACCAGCTGTTTAATAAAGGAATAAGAGAATTTGCCCTTGCTCAAAGGTCTATGGATATTGACTGGAACATTTAATAAGTGAAGGCGTTCACGTCTGTGATATTGAATTTAATAGCATTCCGACTGAAATACCTGCTGTTGTTATGTCAGAGTCAAGTGTGTACACTCTTCTAAAAAGGTAGATAAAGGCCTTTTCTTTCGTTGGATTTTTCATAAGATGCGCCGTATAGTTTTCTTACATGAATAATTTCTTTTAGACCGTTGAAATATCGTACTAAAATGCTTAAAACAAAGGTTATAAAAGTACAGATGTCATTAACTACAGGCTAATCGATATTTTTCAAACGTTTCCAATCGTTCATTGAAACGTGGTTCACAGAAGTAAATTTCTGACTCACCACGGGATCGAATCCCGGCCCTTCGGGTGTGTGTGTATGTATATGTATGTTTGTATCTATGTATGTATGCATGCATGTATATATGCACACACACACACACACACACACACACACACATATATATATATATATATATATATATATATATATATATATATATATATATATATATATATATATATATATATATATATATATATATGTATATGTATATATATGTATATATATATATATATATATATATATATATATATATATATATATATATATATATATATATATATATATATATATATATATATATGCGTGTGCGTGTGTCAGTTATACACGTATAACTTTTTTTCTATTCACAAATGTGAAGCCTCAAAAATCGTTTGATATCCAATTTTGTGTGCCTCGGGAATAGCTTAACCTCAAAGGGAAATGTAATTATAAGTGCTTCATCACAGGAAGGAACTGAACCGTTGCATGTTTCTATTTTACCTAAATTATTTCAAAACCGACAATTTAAACTCGATTAAACGAGGGAAGAATGGTGTCTGATTAACTGACCGATAATTTGTAGTCTCGTGGTTTAGTTCCCAGCCACTCATAAGTTGAAGACCATTTGTAATTATTTATTTTTAATTAACCTCGGTATCTTCTGATAAAATCAGTGTTATTCATTAACTGAAGTTGAAAATCTATGAAAAGCATCAAGACAAAAAAGATGGAGACTTAATGAACATTCTTCACAAAGCAACCGCCCTTACCCAGAAGTCGTTAGGTAGCATCCTCTTTACTTGACATTGAATATTGAATTGCAAAGGCGAGTGATTTACATAGATTCAGAAACTTCAATTTTCCTTCCACCGTGGATATTCTCGATACTGGTCAAGATATAACGTCAGTAGAAAAGATGAAAAAGTATTCCACTCTGTGATACGACCACTGCATAGACAATAAGTGAGATGGCACTGAATCATTTCAATTTATTGTCGAATTTGTCTTTCAGTCCGATTGAAGTACTGACATATCGAACTTTTCAACATTGTTGGGTGTAAGATATTTTGGAAAAGCGGCATCCGTGGAAGACCCACTGAGCTGTTTGACTTGAACAACACACAGCAGTTGTAGGTATGTTCGGGGAGCTGAATAACTGCGTAGCTGTAAAGTACAACCTAAGGTGTGCCAGTTGTAAAGGAATCGCTGATGTTGTTGCAGCAAGCATGGTAGGGAAGAATTGTTTCAGTAGAGAAATATCTGAGGCAGCAAGTCATTAGTTTAGCTACTAATGGTATCAGGGACAACTTCAACCAATGCTTTCATAACGCGATAAAAAAAAAGTGGAAATCTCACTTTAACATCTTTTTTTTATAAAGGGGCTGATTACTCCCATCCTTTGTATTACACGGAGGTCCGATATCTCTCTCATTGACGAAGTTTTAACAAGATTGTTTGAATTAGGGGCAGAGAGCCAACTTTTCCTTCTCGAGGTAAAATCTGAATTGGGCGGGGGTATTTAAAGCTGACGACCGGATTACGAAACTTTAATTTTCAACAAACCCTTTTCTTAGGCTAAATGAGCTAAATTTTACATTACAAGGCATTGCGAACCAATTAAACTTGTTACAATCTTGAATTGTTAAAGATGATTTTTCAACATACATTTCCTGTCAGTGTAGGAATATCAAGAAAAGGTTATACAGCTCGGAGAGTAAAAACACACAAAAATAAATGTGCACCTCCGGTGAGAGAGTTTCAAATATTATTTTTCAGAAGAGAGGTTAGAGATGTTCTCAATGAAGGACTCATAAGGCTTCTCTGGGATAACCCGTTGAAAATTAGATTCAAAGACGACATCGCTCCCACTGAGAGTTTGTTCAGCATTTTACAAGAAAATCCTCATATACTCGTAGGTTGGATATGAATAATGGTGGTGTTTCCCTTTACGACAGAATAGACATGCAAAAAAGAATTTTCGAAATGGACAGAGTTGAAAACTAAGAAAAGTAGCAAATTAGATACCTTATCAGAAATCATTATGGCCTTTACTACTTGCAAACCGAACTGGGCGAAAACAACTAAAAGATTTCATTTGTGCCTGCTAATTTCATTCATACTTATAAAATACTACTGCAGTGTTCATTAATAATCCTTGAGAAGCATTGAGTAAAAGTATTACTTGCGTACTAGGTGTTCTGAGTGAATGAATCAGCTTTACATTGGATTCGTGCTTCTGAATCATTTGGTACTCTCTCCTCCATCTTTTCATTATATTAATTCTTTTCACTTTCACCCTCTTATTTATCTATCCTCCTGTGCTCTTGTGTACAATCCTCCTTTCTGTATTACGACTGCAGCTCAAATAATCTTGGTTTTTCTTTCACTGAACTTCTCATTCTTCATCGTATCATTTAGTTTTTATTTCCTTTTTCCACCTTCCCAAATCCGCTTCTTATTGACTCCTTAACCCCAGAATGAAATTTTGCACATTCTTCATATACTCCTTCAACTTCCGTGTCTTTAACCCCACCCATTCTCTCATCAATTTTCTCACTGTATGCTGTTTTTGTCTGCCTTCCTAGCAACCTCCCTTACCGTAATTAACCTTATAGCCATATTTTCATCCCTCCCTCTCCAACTTCAGTGTCCATATATCTTATCTCTTGCTTCAGCCAGAATAGTCAGATATACCTCCTTCCATTCCTCTTCTCCCCTTTACATCCATCGACTTGCACATCTATCTTCCCACCCCATAATTGAAAAAAAGAAAAAAAAAAAGCCTCATCACCATTTCTACCATTCTGTATAATTGTGCATAGCTTTCGTGAGTAACCACATACCTCAACCAAAAGAACACCTTTCCTAACGTATTTCTACAGGTGTCTAAAATCTACTGCTTAAGAAACCCCGTACGTACTCACAACACCAACTGTCTTCTTTATCACCTTACTTTACATTTAAATTACCTATCACAATCACAACTTTCTCAAAAACACTTTCCATCTCGCTATTATCCAATATATATATATATATTTCTATATCTATCTATCTATATATATATATATATATATATATATATATATATATATATATATATATATATATATATATATATATCTATATCTATATCTATATCTATCTATCTATATATATTATGATTTGTTAATTAGTCAGATTTTGTACACCTATCGTGATACCTACTATAATTGAGTAATGGCTTTATTTTCTGTTCGCAGATTTATCTGTAGCAGTGGTTTCTGCCTGGGATGCCGACGACGAGGCAGAAGGCACTAACGCCCTGATCTCTTATTCCATTGAAAAGAACGTCATAGAGGAACGGTCAGGCCAGGCCATCTTTGCCGTACACCCAGAAACAGGCCTTGTTCGGACTGCCATCTGCTGCCTCGATAGAGAAACTACTCCGGAATATCACATCCAAGTGGTTGCGGTGGACGGTGGGGGTCTGAAAGGTAATTTTTTTTTTTTTTTTTTTTGCATCAAAATACCAGATGCGGACTGTTTCTGATTGTTTTGGATCACGTCAAGGTTAGCGAACCCACTCACAGCAGGGTTCGCTATTCTCTACAAGAAGATTATTGGGTTTGTTATTCTTTACATGGGAATAATCGGTTATTCTTTACATGGGAATAATCGGTTTCGCTGTTCTAGACATGAACACTTCGGTACCAGGCATTTGATTCCCGTTGTAGTAAATTTACACGGCAAAACAGTGTAGATGAATCACTTTTTCGCCGTGTTTAGTCCTAGCCCTCATGTGGAATTGGAGTTCTGACTGGAAAGGGATGGCCATTCTTTACGTGGGGATCATTGGGTTCGCTGTTCTTGACATGGAGATGTTGGGTTTCGCTAATCTTGACATGATCCTTTTTTTTTTTTTGTCTGTATTACCGTCGGAGGTTTTGTGAGAATTCATTGTCATACACATCTTCGTCGATATAACGTAACTGGTCATTAAGATCAATCTCATTTTCAACGTGTCAATTCATAAAAATTCATTGTTTTTCTTGGTTTGGTAACATATAAAACATGATCATGAGTCCTCTTTTTTATCATTTTGGTACCTGTTACTCGTCGCGCTAGCTTCTTACAGTATTTTTTTTCGTCCTATAGTAATGTTCAGACTCATCGTCATCTTCTTTATCTACTATGAACAATTTTTTTTATTTCTTATATAACAGTACTTCATGTACTTCATATAACACTACAGATGTTTTATTCTGAATTTCCAGCAGTACCTAGTTCAACAGCATTTTTTTTCTTGTTATAAGAAATTATCATATCTTTACGTTCAGTTTATAATATCCTATAATGAATCTTTCATGTTCACAGACTCATCAAGACAGAGACTGGACAGAAATTTAGCATATATTTCCACAAACATTTGTTCTCTATCAAAATCTGCTTTTAATTTTTACATGGTTAAAAAAATCTCTGGTGGTATGACCTCTGTCTGTTCCGCCTTCCCTGTATAGCAACAATTTTAAAAAATCATAAAATCATAAGAAAATTCTTGATAATCTTGATAGCTGGGGTGGAGAAGACCGATGGTTTCTTCCCTTTGTTTGTTAAAAAGGTGTCTGTGTGTAGTCTCGCAAGGTTAATAGATTATATAGATTTTTTTGTAGACGTAGTATCTTTGCGGATGAACGCCAGCTTAGTAATTCAGTGCTTGTTCCAAAGAATGGCATATCTGCAGACTGCAGTAACTACAGGCCAATTCCTATTCTCCATGCTCTCCAACGTTGCAGAAAAACTGATTTTTAAGCCTCTATATAGTATGTAGAATCTAAAGGGTTGTTAGCTGATAGATAAAATGCACATAGGAAGCAGTCTTGTAGACTGGACATGCCACGTGCAAGAGGACCTTGATAAGGGTTTTGAGTGCAGAGTAATTCAAATATATTTGCTGATTGATTGATTATGCCTATTAAAACTGGCGTGAAAACATCAAGGTTATTGACTGTAGTGCTGCTTTCGATTTAGTTGAACCAAGACCTGGCGTGTCTGGAGTACCACAGGGTAGCGTTCTTGGTCCACTATTATTTTTATATTCAAGTGATATGGTTGTTGACCTGGGAAACAAGATTGTTCAGTATGCCGATGATACACTTAGTCTATCGCGATTATCGGGATTAGTGAATGTAGTTGGTGGGGTATGAGGATGAACTCCAGCAAAACGAATTAGCAGATCTGTACAGATTTTCGACCCTATCCTCCCCTTCTGAGTCAGAAGCTTCAATTCTAAGTGTAACTTTTGACTCACATCTTACTTTTGAGAAACATCTAATAAAAGTTTCAGCAAGTACCGCACGAAAGTTAGGCATTGTTCATAAGGCCTCATATAATATTTATAACAGCGATAAAATCAAGGGAACCTGTTTTAGGTCATTTGTCCTTCCTTTACTAGAATACTGTTCTCCCTTACTAGAGATTTATCTCTTCCAGATACAGTAGTTCGTGGGGGTAGGTTTCTGTATTCTAATATTAGCAGTTCTGTTTCCTAATATTAGCAGTTATGACTTAAACCATCGACGGATGGTCTCTTATTTGTAATTTTTACTTAAGTTGTATTTTAACAGAGATCTTTCACATTTACAGTTGATCCGTGATCCTCTTTTCCTTCCCAGTGCTACCAGATTCGCTGAGCAGCAGCACCAATATGCAGTAAATGTGCCTAAATGTTCGAACGTCTTACTTCCAGAAGTCCATTATTCCTCACACCGTTGGACTGTGGAACAACGAAGATGCAGTGTATTACTAACCTAATACAGTTGTCCTTTTTTTCTATTTAGTTTTTAATTTGTTAATTGATCTCTTCTTTCTGTATTTCCCATTGCCTTCTGTTGCTTCTTATAATAATAATAAGACTCCTCGCGATTCTTTCATTGCATTCTGAAAGTATTACCATCATCACCCCTCGATTCGGTTCAAAATTACATGCTTGTCTTTTCACTCCTTTCCTTAATCGGCACAGTTTGCCAACTTTGGTTTAGCGTTAAAAAACTGGAATAATTGAATGCTTTAAAGGATAGATACCCCTCAGAACTCTATAAGACCTGCGTGATGAGCAGATTTGCTTATAAAGTATTTTAATTATCTGATATTTAATTTTATAAGCACTAACATTAACACTGTGCCCCTTTAGTTTTTATATATATATTTTTTTTTTAATTTCCCTCTGTTAACATTGTCATCTCCGTGGACTATCAAGTCTCCATACTTCAAAACATGACGCAGACAGAAAACAACATTCATGTTTTACATTTTTGGCCTCACAGACTTTTTCCGATGCCTGAAAAAAGAGCATTGGTATTCCGTCACAAGATTAAACTCCCGTTACAGAGTTTTTCCATTTCCCGCACTCTAAAACCCACTACCCCTGGTTGCCATTTTATGCTTTTTTTTTCTTTCTTTCATATCACTTCCTGTCATTTTCATAAATATGCAAATATGCTATCTATCTGTCTATGTATCATATATATATATATATATATATATATATATATATATATATATATATATATATATATATATATATATATTACTGTATACAGTATATACGTGTGTGTGTGGATAGATGGATAGATAGATAGGATATTGACGAACACGATATATAGATACATACATATATGCATACACAGCACACACATCATATTTTATATATATATATATATATATATATATATATATATATATATATATATATATATATATATATATATGTATATATGTATATGTATATGTATATGTATATGTATATATATATATATATATATATATATATATATATATATATATATATATATGTATATGTATATGTATATGTATATATATATATATATATATATATATATATATATATATATATATATATATATATATATATGTATATATATATATGTATATGTGTATATGTATATATGTATATGTATATGTATATGTATATGTATATGTATATGTGTGTGTGTGTGTGTGTGTGTGTGTGTGTGTGTGTGTGTGTGTATATATATACTCATACACACACACGTACCGTTTTTCTGCAGGTACAGGAACAGTGGTGGTGAGATTAGCTGACGTTAACGACAACTCGCCCCGCCTGACTCGAGAATTATGGCAGGTGGAAGTGAACGAGACTTGGGCATCAGGACCACCAGACAATTCGACGCTCGTCGAAATTTCAACGTTGGACCACGACACTTCTAATTATTTCTTTTACAGGGTAAGAGTAACGGTATGAACCCAGTATGTATGCACCTTTGTCACCTACTCCGAAGTGCTAGTACTAAACATGGCGGAAGCTCCCTGGGGCGCCGTGTTTAGCTCTAGCCCCTCGGGGATCAAAGTATTATATACACCCATTTTATTCCATTATAACTCTTATATGGTAAACAAAGACGGCGTTAGCTTTTCCCATTTTAATATAATATAAACCTAAGGTAAAGCAAACGTCTAATAGGATATACCTTGGGATTTAAACTGGCTACGAGTAGATCCGTTCCAAAATTGTTCAAAGGTGAAGTTTTATTTCACCCTTTACATACAAAGACAACCCTACCACCACGCATGTGGTGAAAATTTGGCCACCTTTTTTCGAAAGCACGGTGAATAAAATGAATGTGGAAACTTTTATTCCCTTATTTCTCTCCCCCATCCAACAGGTGGTAGAATCCAGCGGCTGGGGGTGGGAACACTTTGCTGTACGCACACATGGGACCGTTGGTCAATTGTACGCCAACAGGACCCTTGATTACGAGGACCCAGCGCACAGGCGAGGTTTTCGCTTCATGGTTCAAGTGACTGACAGAGTGAGTACCTTGACCGATACGTACAGTAACTCTTTATGAATAATAATATTGATGATAATATTACCGAGCCAAAACATCTTTTAACTTTATCAGTATTTACGATACATTGGTCAACGTTACAGCGAACTCGTCTTTTTAAGGGACATTTTATACACTATATTTTACAAACATATTTATTAAAGGCCTAGAAACCAAAAGAAAAATTTTTTTTCCAACTAGGACATAATGATATAAAACATATATCATCATGTAAATATATTTTATATCACCATGTCCTAGTTAAAAAAAAAAACTTTGGTGGGTTTTTCTTTGGTTTTTAGACCTTTATTTTGTATTTTATAATATATATATATATATATATATATATATATATATATATATATATATATATATATATATATATATATATATATATATATATATATATAAATATATATATAAAATACAATAAAGGTCTAAACGCCCCCAAAAAAAAATTAACTAGACATTATTATATAAAACATACAATCTTCTAAATATGTTTTACATCACCATGCCCGAGTTGAAAAAAACTTTGGTGGGTTTTTCTTTTGGTTTTTAGACCTTTATTGTATTTTGTAATAATAATAATAATAATAATAATAATAATAATAATAATAATAATAATAATAATAATAATAATAACAATGTGTAGAACTCTCAATGTCGAGAACAGGAGTAATTTTGTATAAGGTCCACAATAATATATCAATGGCAGAATGTGAGACTTTATAAAAATGTATTAAGTCTCATATTCTACGATTGATATATTATTGTGGACCTTATACAAAATAATAATAATAATAATAATAATAATAATAATAATAATAATAATGCTTTGCTTAAGCATAATTAACTTTAATTAATAAATAAAGTAGTCGAAAGATGCTACTGATAAAGCGAAAAGGGTTAAAAAAAATTGTGTAGAACAGACGTGAATTATCGGTGTTGGCTGTCCGTGTAAAATGTATTTTCGAAGTTCGAACCAGAAGGACAATTAATTGCATGTCGCAGACATGTACGCAACTTCGTACTTTCTTAACAGTGTAAACGGTCAGGGAATAACTACATTTTACGAATGTCCTTTACTTTTCCTTGTTCACGAAAGAACCAGATGTACAACATCATTTTGGAATCGAGTTCAGCTCCAATCAATTTACGTGCTGCCAATTTGCCTTTTTTCCAGTCAAAAGGATTAAAATGCGAATCAGACATTCATCCTTTCTGCAATCTAAAATATGAAAGATTTATAACGTCTAAGCGATGACAGGCAGGGCAGCCGATCGAGACTACAAAGTCTACCCCAAAGCCAAATCAAAGTCCTTCAAAAGAGGGCATCGTGCTTACCCCATACAAATGAGAAAAAGCACGTTAAAAGAAGAAGAATAACGTCTTCAACAGAACACCGTTTCATTTCAGGTTTATTAATTGGCAATATGGCAATTGTTCATTAATAATATATATATATATATATATATATATATATAAAAATCACACTCTATCAATTTTTATATATATATATATATATATATATATATATATATATATATATATATATATATATATATATGTATGTATGTATGTATATATATTATATGTATATATATATATATATATATATATATATATATATATATATATATATATATATATATATATATATATATATATATATATATATAGATATATATATAGATATATATATAGATATATATATATATATATATATATATATATATATATATATATATATATATATATATATATATATATATATATATATATATATATATAGATATATATATATATATATATATATAGATATATATATATATATATATATATATATATATATATATATATATATATATATATATATATATATATATATATATATATATAGATATATATATAGATATATATATAGATATATATATATATAGATATATATATATAGATATATATATAGATATATATATATATATATATATATATATATATATATATATATATATATATATATATATATATATATATATATATATATATATATATATATATATATATATATATATATATATTACATGTTATCGTTGGCTCTTACCACGAGAGGTATCTCGGTAGCGCTGGCCAGCGTCGAGACCGAGCGGAGCCTCTCTCTCTCTCTCTCTCTCTCTCTCTCTCTCTCTCTCTCTCTCTCTCTCTCTCTCTCTCTCTCTCTCTCTCTCTCTCTCTCTCTCACCTTGCACCTTGAACAAAGACTGAGGCTTATTGAATTAAAAGCCGTGTTATAAAAACTAGGCTTTATCTGGAAATTTAACGAAAGCAGAATTGCAAAACCTAAGAGTCATAAATTATGGTCTCTCACAAAATCAGAGGAAACTATGACTCAAACTAGCGTGGTAGCTGTTCAAATCAATCGAATCAAAATTCCCAGACCAAAAATCACCAGTGACAGGCATTCCTGTCACCAAATAATACATCAATAAAATGGAATGGACATGATCACTCTAAAAATAAATGTCACATAGTCAAGTAAAATACCCCATCCTCCAATATTCAATGTCCTCACACACACGCACACACACACAATATATATATATATATATATATATATATATATATATATATATATATATATATATATATATATATATATATATATATATTGTGTATATATGTGTGATATACATATATATTTTTTTCCTTTTTTCCTTATTTTTGGGACTTTTCTTTTCATCAGTTTGAAGAATGCTTATCAGAACCTTTACTAAGATTTCATGAACATAGAGAGAGAGAGAGAGAGATTTGAATACTATAAACTTAAGGAAAGATGATGTCACAGAAAGGTAGGTAACATTTGAAATGATTCGAAGAGCATAGACTGCAATCACTGATGATACGCAATAATTAACCGACACTTTTTTCTTTAATCTCTATTTCTTATTACCATGCGAACGGCTGACCAACAACAGTTTGGAAGGCTGCTACAATTAAAGCTGTGTCTATTATTTCTGTTCTTATAATCTGTAACCTTTCTTAGATATTACTACTCATGTCGCCAGTTTTAGTCTCTTCAATAAAGAAAGGTCTTTATTCATTTTCTTTATGTATTTTTTTTCGGCAGCATTCGGGGCTTAAGATTGTTTTATCACTTCTTCGTATTAGTTTTCACTTCTATCATCAAACTACCGCCGTTCTCTTTTAGACGT
This sequence comes from Macrobrachium rosenbergii, assembly GCF_040412425.1. NCBI lineage: Eukaryota > Metazoa > Arthropoda > Malacostraca > Decapoda > Palaemonidae > Macrobrachium > Macrobrachium rosenbergii. The sequence continues at coordinate 1,402,570 of NC_089798.1, read as the reverse complement.
CAACAGTTTTGCGACACTATTATTTAATTCTAGAGACATTTTCTACTCCGCTTACTCTAAGTATTTTAACTATTACCAAGTTTAATATATTTAATATTAACTTCTTTTGGGCAATTCTAGCACATACTTCGCATCATAAATCCCCTGGCAAAGTAGTTGTTAAGTTAATGCAATAATTAAATCTTTTGCCATTGTATGAATAACTTCTTTGTTCATTCTGCTGAGGTAATGGCCTCCCAACGCTTAGAAGATTCAATTTGGTCTCTCAATAATTTGTGTACCATTTACTTTCAGTCCAGTGCCCTTGCCTTTATTTACCGATCACTTTTCCATCTCGCAAACACTCAAGAATGAATATGCTGCCAGCTACGAGTGTTATCATTATTATTATTAATTTTTTGTAGGAGAGCCCTCTTTCCTATGCAAAATAATATATTCCAGTTTCTAATATAGGCGTGTCCAAGCACGCACTTCCAGAATGATTTTAAAATCGGTCCCTAATCATAGCATAATTATTTGAATAAGTTGTGATAAATTATCGAGCATTTATTCTTGTTTTGCATATCGTCATGACAAAAATGTACAATGCTCATTTTCATGTAATCTTTTTCTTAAATATAACACACACACACAAACACACACGCATACACACACAGACAGACACAAACACACACACACCCACGCTCACACACACACACACACACACACACACACACATATATATATATATATATATATATATATATATATATATATATATATATATATATATATATATATATATATATATATATGTATGTATATATATATATATATATATATATATATATATATATATATATATATATATATATATATATATATATATATATATATAAGTATATACACTATTAATAAGTAAAAAAACTCAAATTGTACCCCTACTGTCACTTATCTAATAAAAGTCTGAGCACGTTATTTCCAAACAGTTTCTCCAAATCTAGATGCGTATGGGCCTACTACATCCAGAAGTGACCCAATTCCAGTGAGAGGTGAAGAATCGCTTGTCACACTTCGTCTAGTAACGGGAGATTTCCAGTTTCTACAGAAACTAAAATAATAATTATAATAAAAAAAAGAGGGCTGGGATGTATTCTTGCAATTTTCATTGCCACATATTTTACTCTGTTTTAGGTTCTCAGTTCACCTTCAGCCACCCCTACCACTCCTTTTGCCACTGGCAAAATCGCTTGCCTAAAGTTAGGGTCGGTACCATGCGGTAAGAGTACTAGTCCCTAATGCCCTGCGAATAAGAATGAAGAATTGGCTATTAAGTGATGTGTATGTAATATACACGTATGGTACTGACCCTAACTTTAGGCAAGCGATTTTGCCAGTGGCAAAAGGGGTGGTAGGGGTGGCTGAAGGTGAACTGAGAACCTAAAACAGAGTAAAATAATTGGCAATGAAAGTTGCAAGAATACATCCCAACCCTCTTTTTCTTATTATAATTATTATTTTAGTTTCTGTGGAAACTGGAAATCTCCCGTTACTAGACGAAGTGTGGCAAGCGATTCTTTACCTCTCACTGGAAGTGGGTCACTTCTAGATGTAGGTAGTAGGCCTCTATGCATCTAGATTTGAAGAAAATTGTTTGGAAATAACGTTCTCAGACTTTATTAGAGAAGTAACAGTAGGGTACAATTTGAGTTGTTTTGTTACTTATGTAGTAGTGCTATATATGATAAATCTGTTATATATATATATATATATATATATATATATATATATATATATATATATATATATATATATATATATATATATATATATATATATATACATAACTGGTTAAAGTATATTTATATTTAAACTTTTCCTCTTGCTTCACACTTTTTGACGCCATATAACTCATAATCATTATTGATTATTTCATCACTTTGGCTGGATTATTATTTTTCTCTTATAAATTATCAAGGGTACATCAGTAATTTAAACTTCCACTGGCAGCCACATTTACATTCATAAAGGAATCCTCATTTGGGGTTACCAGTACCAACGTTTGCTTTCTATATTTTTCTTTCTTAATATTGTCACTGTTTGGTTTCCTTCGACCTCTCCAAAACCAAAACCATCTATTTCGAGGATATGGAGTAATACAGCCAATAAACGACCAACGTCCGGCATCTGCAACCATTCCGACGATTCGACGAATTTAGTATCACAACAAACATTCTCATTCCGCCCCGTAGTGGGGTAGTGCCGTCTTTACACTTCGTGTGGTGCACCGTAGGCATTATTTAAAGTTTTTTGCAGCATGCCTTCGTCCCCTAACTGCAACCCCTTTCGTTTCTTTTACTGTACCTCCTTTCTTATTCTTTCTTCTATCTTACTTTCCACCTTTCTTAACAATTGACTCACTGTGCATTTGCGAGGTTTTACTCCTTTTCCTGTCAATTTTCGTTCAGCGCTGAATGACCTCATAGGTCCCAGTGCTTGGCCTTTGGCCTAAATTCTATATTGAATTCAGTTCAATTCATTCTCATTTGGATTGCTGGTTCAGAAGTGATTCTAAAACAGCTGTCCGCTGC